>NC_088808.1:8293365-8504365 GCF_011386835.1 Chrysemys picta bellii
ACACACCATGTTAAGAAGCCATTCACTGACCTTAGCCAGCCAGATAGCACTGCCAGGGAGGTCACCCTGGCCAGTTACCCTCGTTACAATTAAGTCCTAGGTTCCCACCATCACATGGAATGTCCCAGAGCTCACCATTTTCACTAACCATGAAGGAGAGATGGTCTACTTAAGCCACGGGACAGGGACTCAGGAGATGTGGATTCAGTTCCTGGTTCCACCATTGTTTTTTTGTATACCCCTGGTCTTTCTGTGCTTCACTTCCCTATCTGTAAAGTGGGAACAGTGCCACCCCCTTTCTTCCACCCTTTTCTCTTATGTATTTACATTGTATGCTCTTTGGGGCAGAGAGAGAGAGTGTACAGCGCCTAGCACAGCAGGGCCCGAAACTACAACTGGATTACAAATCCACTTAGAGCTAGGCCCTAACCTAGGACCCCAGAGCCCAAGTTCTCTGCCACGCACACCCGCCTAAGCCCCAGTCTACTTTTGGATGCGCCCATGTATATGCACTTACCAACTACATAGTGGGCCCCAGACTGGACATCAAATCAAAGCCCTCCTTCTGAATTTAGAGGAACTCCGCCGCTGGCCCCAAACATTCTGGCTCTGCCCCACCCCACCCCACCCCCAACCCTCCACGTGGAACATCTCCCTTTCGTTGGTATGTCTGGAGTGATGTCACCGCTCAGTCAGGAATGAGAGCGTGTCGCTAGCTTTAAATAAAGCTGGGTTTTATTTATTCTTAGAAGCATATTTTAAACATTTGTATAACATTCTCCATAAAATATCTTGGAAGAGACAGGTTTTGATTCCCAAGGCAAGGCACTTTGGGAGGCCCCAAGTGGTTTAGACTGGGCACCACCCATTTAAAAATAGAAAAAATGGCATCTAAAATACACATGGAAGTTGGAATGTATCTGTAGCAGAGGAAAGGATTCGAAGGCCGGGCTCCTGGTCCATATTCTGCATTGAAGGTCTAAGCAGCTCATTCACGAGACTTTACACACCAGGTGTTTCAGCTGTATCTCATGTTTTAAACATTACATTACCTGCATGCAGCTCGTGTGTCTGCTGAGTCGATTCCCCAGCTAGCTACATGTCCCCAGTTCCCCTTAGCGTTAATGGAAGTCTGAGACACAGGTCATCCACGAGAGGCATGGATGTCCCATTGCGTATTGGGTTATATACCACCCCTAGTGTTCAGCTGAGCTCCTGGCTGGAGGTCTGACTCAATGCAATTGTACTTGGATTGTACCCGAGATGCCGGAGAGAGATCTGGAGAAACCCACTTCAGCAGCCTCTGCCATCCCCTGCGTTTGGCCAGGGAACGTTTCTGCTCTCCCCACACCGCGACCTCCTGAAAAGGGCACCACGGAGAGCAGACATCTGGCGAGTTGGGTTGTGCCCCCACAGAGGAGTCATTTGACCATCTCCACTGAAAGACCCTGGCTAACTCGGTCGGAGCGTTTCTGGGAGCTTGGCCAGAGCACGGCTGGAGCTGGATTCCAGTGCACGCTTCCACCGGTCCTGCCTTTGACAGAAAAACTACAGGGCTCCCCTCTCCTTCACTCCTGGTGCAAGGACAATAGGACCCATGTAACAGTCTACGCTTTTGCTTTAAGGTGACCTCATCCCTTAAGTTTAATTTGTTTGCACAGACCCCAAAGCCCAGTGGGGTCAGACAGAGCCAGTGAACCTCCTTTCTCTCCTCTCCTCCTACCATGACAGGTGTTTCCAGGAGAACTTAACTCTTGCAATGCAACAAGAGCTAAGCCCACCACGAGGCACAGGCTTCACACTGGGCACCATTAAGAGACCCCGTTGTCATGTGACCCCAGCGAAGTCAAATACCTCCAGGGGGTCAGGGTGGATTTAGTTGGCGTCCTGGGGTAGCACAGACTCAGAAAGGAACAGGGGAGATTTACTCCCAGCATGTTGTGTGTGCTGGGAAGAGGATGTAAGTTCAGCAGAGCTTTTCCAGAAGAGTTGGATGTGGGGGGAGGGGAAGAGCTATAACTAGGGACCCAGTGGGAAAATGAAAGCGAGACCCCCCCAGCCTCCCCCCCATATTTAGAGGTTTTCCTGACTGGCTGGGGGGGGGGGGGAGGGGAAGAGGGAGGCATGCAGACAAGTTGCATCCTTTCTCTCCACAGGAGCAGCTGTCTCTCTCCTACCTAAGCCATACCTCCCACCCTCATGGGACAGGAAAAGTATCCTAGGCCAGTCCACCCTCAGTGCAATGAAAGTCCCATTGGGTTGATGCTTGCCAAGAGCTGGGCATGGTTGTATCAAGACCCCTTTCTCCATTAAGGCACTTGTTTCTCTCACTACTGTTAGCCCAGCTCACCCCAAGCCACCTCCTACCCAAGAGCTACTCAGCACTCCCCAAAAGCAAACCCAACGAAAATAAGAGCCCTAAACACACCGTCACGTGCAGGAGGGAATCGCCGATTAGCAACCAGCCAGAGTCCTACAATGTCCCTGCCAGCCTGCGGCCCCCTCTCCTCTCCGGTGCAATGGGAGCTTCCACTGTGCAGTTCTGTCAAGACTTGCCCTTGTAGATCTCGCCCTCTGAAACATGCACCTAGATTTCTGGCCTTCTCTGGGACCTTTAATTCTCTCCCTGCAAAGCCAACTTCCTCTCCATTCCCTTCCGAAAACACTATTTCACCTACCCTGGCCTTCCAAGGAGGTTTCCGCTCTCTCCCCTTACCCCCTCCATGTTTTAAGGAAAGGGAAGGAGACCGTCCATCAACAACATTCATGTGGCTATTAGCATTTGTAAACAAACCAGCTAAGCTTGTCGGGGACCATCTTCGGTAGGTTCAAGGCTGCAGGGGGCTTGCAAGGAAAGGGATGAGTGGTGGGGCCACCACTCACTGGGGCTTTGGAGAAACCACATACCAGAAGCGAGGGGAGGAAAGAAAAATAAGTGGCTGGTTCTAAAGCTTCAGAGATGTATCGCAATAGCCGTTTTTAACTGAACAAGGGACTCAAGCATCCACTAAAAGCTCCCAGGAGCAGAATGGCACTGGATAGTGTCGGTCATTTACAGCTCAATCTACGCACGACCAACCATCCTCGTCGTCTCTTTCCACGGCCACCAGTTCTCTTCCACAAGCCCAGGGGTGAACTCTCAAGTTTACGTCACAGTCCTAACCTGTGTGTATAACGGGAGGAGGGACGTGGAGGAGATGGTGATAGCGGAGAGGTATTTGTGGCTCTTTCCATCCCTCAGCCGACCCTACAAGCAGACAATCTTTGGAACCATCAGCGGAACCCACAGTCAGACCAGCACATGCGAGGAAGGCCAGGAGCAACAGGGTTCAGATGCTGCCCTGTATTACCCACACCCTCTACTTCTATTGATTCTTCAGCGATGCACTAATGAGGCCGGAAACTATGCAACAGCCCCATCCTCCGCCGTTGACTCTCCTTCTTTAGGGGCCAATCAGAAAAGACGGATTCCAGTTCGTTTGTGACTCATTTAACCCTCCCTCTGCCAGAGCGTGCGGCAAGACACGTTAAAGTCATGGCACTGGCTTGAACAGTACTTAGTAGAGAACAAGGGGCATCCCATTGGCCATTTGGCTCGGGGAAGAGGTGCGTCTTTCCAGGGCGGGCGGTGGTCAGCATTTCCAAGGACAGAAGGGGGGAGTGCACATTCTATCTCAGCCGGGCTCCTGGATGCGGGCTCGTTCGGAGGAGAAATGCTGGATACCGGTAGGTGGCCTCTGACTGCAGCCGCTGTGCTTGACAAAGCAGCGTGGCGTGCAGCATTGACCTCTTTGGTTGGAATGAGAAGTATCAGACGAAGGGAAGGGCTGGATTGGTGGAAGGGGAAGGGGAATCCCTACAAAACCCATCCCCCAGGGCACCAGGCGCCCGCTGGCATACGCTGTGCAGATGTCCTGGGGAGCTCCTGCCTAGGGGAAACCCCAGGCAGTCCCACAGTCACACTCTTGTTAGTTGAGTAATGCAGTAAAGTGTCTCTTCAACAAAGGGAAAACAACAAAGTAAGACGGAGCAAGGTGTGCGTATCCTATACCGAGCTAGAGTCCTGGGAGGAGGGGCAACGGCTTGGCCAGTGTGGCGGCTTGGTTCTGGCCAGCACACGGCTTCCCTCTAAGTGGGTGTGCAGTTTAGGAGATCTTACATCTTGGTGGCTCCCCCCACCCCCTTCCCTGGGACGCTGGTGTCCGAAGCCGAGTCTGCTTCAGAAACTGGGAATGTAACAGATACCAGTGCCAGCGACAGGCCCAGCCTACGAGCCCCATCCGCCCCCCTGGCATCACTGACTCCAGTCCACCTTCGGCACATAATGTACACAGCCGGCAGGGATCTCGACCGGGGGGGCTGACCTAGAACTGAGTCTGCACCCCCTCGCTGTTCTCAGTGGTCCCCTCGCTGTTCTCGGTGGTCCCCGCGCTGTTCTCGGTGGTCCCCGCGCTGTTCTCGGTGGCCGGCTGGGCAGGCTCCACCTTCTCCGCATGGGCCTGGGTGGACACCTCTTCCCCCGTCTCCTTGTCGTTGGGTTCGTGGCGGTTCACTTCAACTCCCCCCTCAGCAAGCAACGAGGCAGCTGTCAGGGCAGGCGGCTCGGCTGGAGAGGCGGGCACGGCTGGCTTGGCTTCCTGCTCCTCCACCCCCGGGTTCACTGGGCCCGGGGAGCCAGCGTCATGCTGGGCGGAGTGTTCCAAGGAACCAGGGCCTTCCTCGGCCTTCTGGGCAGCTCCCTCCACCCCGCGCTCCTCAGAGCTGCCGCTCTGCTGGACTATTGTACCATTCGTCAGCGGTTCCTTTGCCTCCTCTCTTGCTGGGACCGGGGTCTCCACGCAGAACTCCTTCACCAGCATCCCCCGTATCCCCTGCACGCTGTCAGGAGAACCCGGTGAAGCAAGGGCAGGACAGGCCTCCAGCTCCTCCGACCCAGGCTCTTCCTGGGAGACCTGGTGCATCAGCACCTCCGCCCCGGCCTCGTAGGGCAGGGCTCCCTCGTCGTCGTGGATGACCGACACCACCTGCCTGGCTCTGCGGCGCTTCTCGGCGGACGGGTCCGAGTCCGGCTGGCTGCCGAACTCCTCTTCCCAGTCGATGGGCATGCCCTCGCCCAGCAGGTGCAGGTTGGGGTCGCTGTTGTGCATGACCATGCTGTCCCGGTATAGGTTGTGCTTCCTCTGCACCGCTGCCTCCTTCACAGCTGAAAAGGCAAAGACAGGGAGGTCAGGACAGGGTCTATTTACGTGTCAGAACCCCCACAGGCCTCATTCGAGATGGAGACCTCACCGTGCTCGGCAAGACCTGGGCCCAGCCAGCCTTCCTAGGATTCAGAGCAAAGCACATGCAACGAGCCAGTAGGGAGACACCCTTACAGTCCAATCTATACCCTGGTTTAATTCTCATGCTCACATCGACTCCATCCACGCCTTAGCCAGGCCTCCTTGATCGGCTAAATTCCTACTTCTGCCCTGGCAGTGCGGGGCGGGAGGGTCTCGGAGAAGGAATTTGGCGAAGGAGGGAATGGCAGACGAGCAGGGGCACTCCATGCCGAAGGGACAGCGTGGAAGGACGCAGGGAAGGGTTTGCAGCTGACAGATGGACCAAGAGGAGGGGAGCACGATGCAGTACGAGGATAATAGGGGAGGGCAGAATCGCGAAGGGCCTCGGTAGGGAGGACAGGAAGCCTGAACTTGATGCGGTGGAGAAGCGGGGGCAGGTGGAGGGAATCCAAGAGGGGGTGATGCAGGCAGAGTGATAGGAGCGGAAGATGATCTAAGTCGATGCTTTTCGCATGGACGGGAAGGGCTGTGATGTGAGTGTTGGGGAGGCTGGGGAGCAGGAGTTAACGGTGATCAAGACAGCAGATGATGTGTGTGTGTGGGGGGGGTGGGTTGAGAGGCTGGGCTGTCTGGATAGAGGGGAAAAGGACAGATCCTAGAGAAGTCACGAAAGAAGAAGTGATGAGATTTGGACCCAGCTTAGGCGTGTGGCACAAGAGGGCAGCTGGGCTACGGAACTGAGACACATGGAGGAAAGCGTTTCGGTGACAGTGCAGAGTGCACATACACCCTCTCCACCATCACCTAGACTCTGGATCCGGAGCAGGGTGGCAAAGTGCTGCAGGAGGAGATGCTGCAGGGGTTAGCTTGAGATGGCTCCCATCGCTGTAATGCCCGGAGCCTCCCCATGGCAAGTGGGTGGACAGGCGCATCCAGTCCTCGGCAGCCAGCCCCGTTAGCAGCAGTGTCCCTCGGTGAGCAGAAGGGGAGTGGCAGGATTCACTCAGTGTCTCCTGCCCGTTACTGCAACCGTTACAGGCTTGCATAGGCCCCTTCCCGGAACGGTGTAGGACTGAGCATGCACCCCTCCCTCCCACCCAAACGCAGGCAGCCCTCTCACCCTGCATGATGTCCTTCATGACCGACTGCAGCACGACCTCCTCGTAAGTGTTCTCCACCAGGATGAAGTTGTCGAAGTCCTCGAAGATCAGTTCCTGGAACTTTGGTAACTCCTGCCCGAAGGAGAAGGCAGATTTCACCTCGCTGGCAGAGATAACCCAAGACCGCCTAGCTGCCCTGTGGCTTTCCAAAGACGACGTGCCTTTGAGAGGCAGAGAGCTACCCCTTCCCACAAAACCATGGGCACCACTGTTGAGCCAGGGATGCCACCGGTTATGGGCCATCTAGCCAGAGGAGTTATACACCAAGTTGAGATGAAACATAGACCCAAAGGGGTGAGGAATTCCAAGATCAGGACGTTACAAAGAGAGATTAAGTCTTTGTACACGCACTGGGCCCAATTGTTCATATGCCCCAAAGCCCCTTTATGCCACTGGCAACGTCAAGTAACATTGGTGCCCTAGTGCGCCCAGAGGGGTGTAAAGGGGCCTTGGGGGTCTTCATACACAGCGTTTGATGACTCAGCAGGGTTTTTGAAACGTGCCACCAACCCATGCCCGCGGGGCTGCTCGGGCTCTTACCCCCTTGCAGGTTGGCGCCAGCTTCTTCAGCAGGAAGGGGATGGTGATCTGGAGCAGGGCTTCCCTGAAGAACTTCTTGCGCACGGTGCTGCTGTCGTAGTCGTATTTCTGCGGGACGAGGGGCGCACCGGGGGAGAGGGAAACGAGGTTGGTTAACAAACCTTTGGCATCTCGCAGGAGAGGAGATTACAGAGGAGCGGGCCGTTTAGAGGAAGGAGAACTTGCAGCTTTCCTGCCATTTTATTTAACAATCCTTTCGACAGGAAGCGATTCACACAAGGGGATTTACCGACGTGTTTTCAGTATCCAACACCAGTCCCTTCCCTGGGCTCAGGAGGCAGCGTGGTCTAGGGGACAGGTCACTGGACAGATTCGGATGACCTGGGCGCTATTCCTGGCTCTGACCTGCTGTGGGGCAAGTCACTTCACCTCCTTGTGCCCGATCTCCACTGGGTTCTAGGAACCACTGTGATACCTATTGATACTCGGTCCGTTTAAAGTTACAAATGCAGAGTATTGTTCTACACAATGCACTCACTCCTGCCCTTACCTGCCCCATGGCAGGCACACAGCATGCTTGGGCTTCAAACAGAAGCTGCAGGCACTTTGTGGCAGAGGTTTCTCTCCTGTCTAGCATCCCGAGTCCTTATCGGGGCAGCATGGGCGAGTTAAAATGCCCAACACCGTCACGTTCCAGAGACGGCCGACCTTACAGGAGCATGCAGCTGCTTTGCGGGCTGCCTTACCTTGAGCACCCGTTCGAGGATCCGCTGGATTGACTTGCACAGCTCCTCCTTGCCCAGCATCTTCGCCAGCTCCTGGTGCAGGAGCGTCCCGAACGTGTGAACGGCATCGTCCATTTGCTACAATGAGAAGCATCATCAGATGGCGTCCCAGAAGGATGCCAAGAGACCACAGAACTTTAGGCTGGCTCATGTAGGACATCCAGCAAAGCAAGGATGGCAAGGAATGAGCAGAGCAGGCACGGAACACACCATCACATGGAGACGGGTCACAAGGGCATCTCCGCTATTCCTGAACCTGCACCAGGACAGACGACAGGCCCGGTCCCCATCCCACTCATCCTCTGCACCCAGAGAGGATTTTGAAAGCACCAAGTTAACCTGCATAAAGGTGTTTTCTTTCCCACCACTAGAGGGCACTAGCAGCACATTTCCCCAAAAACAGCTGCAATGGTGCATGGGATATCAGTACACAAACTCCTCCTCCCCCTGACATGGGTCTTGTCCAGACTGGCCCCTGGATACTCCTCCGGAAGCAGGATAACAACCAGTCTCCGAAATCAGCTGTGCCAGGCTGAATGGGATGTGAGTGATGGAGGTGGGAGCATTACAGTTCTAGAACATCTCCCAGTTCTCCACAGGTGCCAGAAAGTTACACTGGCTCATAGGCTCCTACACAGCTTCTTTGACCCCTCACCGGAGCATATAGACTATTGCCTGTGTAATGTAAGGGGGAAGAAGAATTGACTCAGCGTAGCCCAGGCCTGGCCACCCATCCTGCCAGCAGCACGACAGCGTCGGATGTATACGAGGTCTCCCCGGCCCCGTGAGGTTGTTCATACGCATGCGTTCCCTCCCAGTGGGACACTGAATTGTTCACAGTAGGGTTACCATATTTCAGCAAGCAAAAAAGAGGACGGGAGGAGCCCCACCCTAGCCCCGCCCCTGCCCCTCCCACTTCCCGCCCCCCCAGAACCCCCAACCCTCCCCCCGTTCCTTGTCCCCTGACTGCCCCCTCCTGGGACCCCTGCCCCTAACTGCCCCCCAGGACTCCACTCCCTATCTAAGCCTCCCTGCCTCTTGTCCCCTGACTGCCCCAACCCTTATCCACACCCCCACCCCCAGACAGACCCCTGGGACTCCCACGCCCCATCCAACCACTCCCCACCCCCTGACAGCCCCCCCCCCAGAACTCCCAACCCATCTAAACCCCTCTGCTCCCTGTCCCCTGACTGCTCCGATCCCTCTCCGCACTCCTGCCCCCTGACAGCCCCCCCCAGAACTCCCAACCCATCTAAACCCCTCTGCTCCCTGTCCCCTGACTGCTCCGATCCCTCTCCGCACTCCTGCCCCCTGACAGCCCCCCCCAGAACTCGCAACCCATCTAAACCCCTCTGCTCCCTGTCCCCTGACTGCTCCGATCCCTCTCCCCACTCCTGCCCCCTGTCAGCTCCCCCCCCAGAACTCCCAGCCCCCCACCCCCCCGCTCCTTGTCCCCTGACTGCCCCCTCCTGGGACCCCTGCTCCTAACTGCCCTCCAGAACCCCACCCCCTACCTAAGACTCCCTGTTCCTTGTCCCCTAACTGCCCCCTCCTAAGACCCCCCCCAACTGCCCCCCAGGACCCTACCCCCTACCTGTACCCTGACTGCCCAAAACTTTCTCCACTCCCCCCAAAAAGCCCCCCCCGTTTCTTGACTTCCCCCTCCAGAACCTCCCTGCCCCTTCTCCTGCCCCCTGGCCCCCTTACCCTGCTGCTCAGAACAGGGTGTTGGGCTCTGTGCAAGCCGGACACGTGGCTGAGCTCCCCAGCACAACAAAACCCGGTCCCTGGCCCTGCACAGTGCTGCTGGACCGGGCTGCAGGGGAGAGAGCGGCCGGCTCAGAATGCAGGGCGGATCCGGCTCCTCTACAGCTGCTCCTGAGTCCAGCCCGGGACTTTCCTGCAGCCCTCCCAGCTGCTCGCTCTGCTCTGCCGGGGGGAGGGGGGAAATCCCGGACATTTTGAGTGCTTTACAAATTCCCCCCGGACGCTATTTTTAGAACAAAAAGGAGGACATGTCCGGGTAAATCCGGACGAATGGTAACCCTAGAAGTTCACAGGCACCAGTGCACAGTCGCGACATGCAGGGTCAATCGTTTGTCCCCAAGAACATAGGTGGCCGTTGGGTCAGACGTGCGCCAGGCCATGGGCAGCGCGGTGCTGGGGAGCAAAGCGAAGGGGTTGGGCCGGTGATGGTTCTGCCACTGGGGTGTTGCCACATTCAGAGGAGAAAAACGAAGCCGCTGAAATAAGCTTGTCTCCGTACCGGCGCTGTGCCCCCGGCCCGGCTATTCATTTTAACAAGGTGACTCTTTCAAAGGAAGGCTCCTGGGGGGTGGGTACAGCCAGACTGAAGCCCAGCTTGTCCAATGCACAAGAGCACACTCCAGTAGGGGGCGCCCACGCAGCAGGACATTGATGACCAGCCCAACGGGCAGAGCACTGGGAGAACCTGAATTCATAGCCACAGCGACCCACCTAAACTCTGACCCACAGAGCATAGGCGCCGACTCCATGGGTGCTCCGGGGCTGGAGCACCCATGGGGAAAAATTGGCGGGTGCTCTGCACCCACCGGCAGCTCCCTGCCCCCGCCCCCCACCGCAGCTCACATCCGCCTCTGCTCCACCTCCTCCCCTGAGTGCGCTGCGTGCCCACTTTCCCCCCTAGCTCCCAGCGCTTGCACCGCGAAACAGCTGTTTTGCGCGGCTGGGAGGGAGGAGGGAGAATGCGGCGCGCTCAGGGAAGAGGCGGGGCTAGGGCAGGGATTTGGGGAAGGGGTACAATGGGGCAGGGAGGGGGCGGAGACTTTGGGGAAGGGGTTGGAATGGGGGGCAGGGGCGGGGAAAGGGTGGGGCCAGGGAGGCGCGAGCACCCACTGGCACAGGGGAAAGTTGGCGCCTATGCCACAGAGCCTGGTGGCTAGTGCTAAAGACTGCTCCCCATAGGGCAGCGAGCATAAGGGCTGATCACCCCTGGAGTTTGGCTATTAATATTAACACGCTACCTGTCTCATGAGGATCTGGGCCCTCTGCTTGAACACGGAGGCACTGGAGACGTCAAATCTCTGTTGAAGCCCCTCCAGTTTCAGCTGGTCCATCTTCTCATAGCAGGACTGCATCTTGACAGGGTGGAAGGCCAGCTGGGAGAGCTTTTCCATGTACTGAAGGGCAAGGAGTCACACACACAACTCAGCGGCTGTACGGAGAGAGCACCCTACCTCCCGCCCACTCCCCAGGCCTGCTGAGACCCGGCATCAGACTGGACACCAAGCTTCCAGGGAGCAGAGGATGCAAAGCCCAGAAATCGGAATCCTTCCTCAACTGCGCCCATTTAATCTGGGTCACAAAGACAAGAGCATTTCCAAGTGTCTGGGGCCCCGCACCACCAGGTGGCACACAGACATGGGTGAGCCTGGTGCAGGAAGATCACCTGCTGTAGGTCAATCACGGGTCTCTACTGTTCGTGCAGGGTGGGCAGCAGGCGTGTGACCACCTGGGGCTGCTCTGGCTGGACCCAGAGGGTCCCGGCTGGATCCAGAGTGATCCCAGGTTTCCGTATGCAGGTGAAATTGGATGCCCTGGATTTTGTTAAGACCGACTCATCGCCCAGGGCTCAGGAGAAGAGCTGGGAATTCAGTTCTCACCTTAAGTGGATCCTTCCAGCTTCTGCCCGAATGCCAGAGGAGCCTATGGATCTAGTGGGACCAGGACCGGTGCTGCCCAAGGAAGCCCTGGGCCCCCTACGGTCTGTGGCTTCCAGCTCAGAGGGGAGCACACGCCTGCCAGCTCTGATGTGAGCAGACTAGGGGCAGGGCCACAGGTTTATTCTCACCATTCCGCTCCAGCCTTACTCAGGACAACTGCGGGTGGAAGCTGCGCTCCCTGCTTGGCCAGGCTTCCCCTGGGCACCCACAAGGCTGACCCTCTGCCTCCTCCTAGATTCAGGCGGCGGGGTGGGGTAGAAGCCACACTTCAAGCAGCCCATTCACAGTCCAGTGCCCTCCGCCCATGGCAACCTGCAGCAGCTACGGAGTCCGTTCCCCTGGGCCTTTCAGCCCACCCTGCTAGGCCAGCAACGGGAATCTATGCAATCTTCTCCAGGGGCCTTACCTCTCCCAGCTTCTCCATCCCGCTCTCGTTGATTACGTTCATGTTCATGTCAGTGACCTCCTTGAAGAACACTTCCCGGACCTCGGCAAAACCCTGGCTTGTGGGAATCATCAGCGCCTCCAGGATGGAAGGGATATAGGGCTGCACATGGTTTCGGACACAGATCTCTGCTTTGGGCAGCACGAAGGCTGGACGAGGAAGAGACAGGCAGACAATGAGCATGGGATGGGGCCCGCTCTGCCCACCTTCCTCGCTGAGCTTTGGAGCCACCTGGAAGCCCAGCATGGCGCTCCAGCTCCTAGACTACGCCCTAGGGAAGGACAGGAGTTGCTCTGCTCCACCCCTTCCAGGTGGTGGCCAAAAGGCTAGAGATGGAGCTGGATACATTTATAAACGGGATGACAGAGTTGCCCACTATAGCAGGACTAGACTTGAAGACCCACAAGGTCCCTTCCCATCTTAGGTCTGATCAGCCTGCAGTCGGCTACGCTTGGCAGTACTCGAATGGCGATCCTCCAAGCATCGGCGCCAACTTCTCCTGGCACCGGTGGGTGCTTGACCCACCCCCACCCCCTCCCCGACTGCACCCCTGCCCCGCCCCCTCCCACCTCCGCCCCCATTCTAACCCCTTCCCCAAAGTCCCCGCCCCAACTCCGCCCCCTCCCTACCCCTATTGGACTCCTTCCCCAAATCCCTGCCCCGGCCCCGCCTCTTCCCCTGAGCGCGCCGCGTTCCCGCTCCTCCCCCCTCCCTCCCACAGTTTGTTACTGTTTCACGGCAGCAAGTGCTGGGCAGAGAAGCGGGGACGCGACGCGCTCAGGGGAGGAGGTGGCAGAGCGGAGGCAAGCTGGGGCGGGGGGGTGGGGCGGGGAGCTTGGCTGCCGGTGGGTGCAGAGCACCCACCAATTTTTCCAGCTCCGGAGCCCCCACAAAGTCAGTGCCTATGCCTCCAAGAAAAACCCGTGGGGGTGCAGAGATTGCTACTGGCAATTCAATAGGCGGCACTCTTGAGTCAGTATTGACCCTGTCCTTCCCCCATATGGCATATGGAGCCAACGTGCTGCCAGAGATGTTGGCTTTTGTATGTGCTCCTGATACCACAGGGCTTCCTACAAACAGGAGCGCTCGTCTCAAAGCCCTGGTCAAATTCTAGTCTGAGTAATTGTATTCCATTGCTGTCAGCCCTGCCGCTGCCCTGCCGTGGGAGCATGGTATGCTTCACTGTGGTACGTTAGCAGACGCCACTTTCCACCTCAGGCGGCTAGAGTGTAACAGTGCAGACTTAGTTTGTAATACTTGGGATCCTCCAGGATATAAGGAGCTATGCAGGGTGACTACCTCTGCTGGAGGGAAATAAGGGAAAACCACATGAAAAACAAGGGACACTGCATTATATGAAGGGACATTTTAGGGAAAACACCATTTCCCTTGGCACCTCATGTATTTCTTCCTCAGGTGCACATTTCTACAGCCCTCCAGCACACAATGCAATTAGCGTAAGCTTCGATTTCATGATTTAAATAAGGGAGGGGTGATCATATTAGGGCCAAATCAAAGACATAAGGGACGGTGCCTTAAAATAAGAGAGGCTAGAGCTATGTGAACTACAGGACTGCTCCAGCACTTGGCCTCTTCGCCCCCGGGGCCGGTTTCTGGCTCCCAGCCCTAGGACAGCACTGCAGTTTGGAACGTCAGGATTTTGACTAAACCAATACAATGGGCTATTGCTGGGGGTAGTCGTTCGGGCTCAGGCTCGGAAACCCAGACCCCTCCTTAGGCCTCAGATCCCGAGCCTCAACATCTACACAGCTATTTTTAGTGCCATTGGTGAGCCCAAGACTGCAGATCCGGGTTCGGAGACTTGGTGCCGCGGGTGAATTTTTTTTTGCCATGTAGACACACCCAAAGGGGCAACACGTTTCCTACCTCGGATTTTGCTGGCTAAGTGTTCCTTTGCCGTGATGATCTGGTCCATGTCCGTGCGAATGGTGCTCTCCATTCTGGGACGCTCCAGCTCACATTTTGTCACCACTGCATCATAGTGCGCCTTTATCTGGTCATAGGCGAGCCTGTAGACAGCATCCGAGATCTAGAGGAGGAAGAGGAACAGCACCTTCAGCATCCTGATTCCACGGGGCGTCTGAGGCTGTGCTGCCGTCTGACCCTGGTGAGCCCAGGATCCTTCCTGACCTCTGTCTGCAAGGCAGCCTGCCATCTCTTTGCACCCCCCGTGACTGAGTGCTCCCCACCCATGGATACGCAGGGACGTCTGACAATAAGCTTTCTACAGCATGTACAGGAATTATGTCTGGAGCAGCCATTAGATCCCCTAACAAGGAAAGGCCTGGCTATTTGAGATCTGCCTAGCAAGTCTGGTCATAGCGCAGTGGCTGGTCAGTACATCTCAGGATTCGCCGCTTCCTGATGTCAGCAAGCGCAACGGACTCCATCCAGCTCTGAGTTTTGTTCGCTCCCACCCACCCATTTCTCTTTTTAAAAACTGCTGACATCTTTTTTCTTTTCTACTGCACGCTCGTGGTGATTTACACTGGAATCCGTGCAGATATCTGCTGTGCACCATTGCGTTCAAATGGCAGGACTCCACCGGGCTCCATGCTAGCAGATCTCAGGGCAGGAGCAAAGTCTAGGATTGTAGTTCCCGAGGTTCACGTGCCTGGGGGTGCTTTATTCATACACATTTTTGTTATGACTGCACAGTGCTACTGTATGTACAAGTTATTAATTGTGGCGTTTGGAGGAGTCTCCTGCCTGGAATTTTGTCATGCTATCATTTAGCACCTCTGGTCTTGAAGATCATAGAATCATGGAAACGTTGGGCTGGAAGGGACCTTGAGAGATCATCAAGTCCAAGCCCCCTGCACTGAAGCAGGACCAAGTAAACTAAGACCATCCCTGACAGGTGCGTTTGTCCAGCCTGTTCTTAAAAGCTTCCAACCCTCCTCTCTTGGAAGTCTTGTCCAGAGCTTAACTATCCTTATAGGTAGAAAGTTTTCCCTTACATCTAACCTGAGATCTCCCTTTGCTGCAGATTAAGCCTATTACTTCTTGTCCTACCTTGGCGATGGAGAACAAATGATCCCCGTCCTCTTTATAACAGCCCTTACCATATTTGAAGGCCTCTCTGGTCCAGACTAAATATGCCCGGTCTTTTTTTAAACCTTTCCTCATAGGTCAGGTTTTTTTAAGCCTCTGACCATTTTTGTTGCTCTCCTCTGGACTCTCTCCAATTTGTCCACAGCTTTCCTAAACTGCGGCACCCAGAACTGGATGCAGTACCCGGCTAAGGCCTCACCAGCGTCGAGCGGGACAAATACCTCCCCAGCAGGAGGAAATATTCAGCACTTCTTGAAAGCCAGATCCCTTTAAAGTGTCGAGTTGTGCACCCAAAATCAGTCACTTGAAGGCAAGTCGCTTAGGCCAAAGTTTACACAAGATGTTAGTGGCAGAGGCAGGAATTGAACTCTGGTTTCTTGAGTACCATTCCAATGCCTTAATGGACAAGGTCGCCCTTCCTCCCTAGCGCCTGTCTCATCCTCCTGCCCCTTTCATGGGAGCAGCACAAGCCCTTTCCCACCTTGGATTATTACAGTGAAATAAGAATCCAATTTGATCATCAGGATTTATGCTGGAAATCTGCACTCCTTACCTTGGCCCTGAAGGCCAGACTGGTTCCTAGTCTATTTTGCTTCCCCTCTCTCATGCATTGGCACAGGGCTGCAGCGTCTGGGTGGTTACGGCTAAGGGGCACTGTTTGTTTGTTTGTTTGTTTATTTAAAGAGGTCTCAAGTGGAATTTTTTAGAGAGTCTCTCATGGAAACATTTCTATTGCCCTCAAAGGTTTTAGAACAAGCTTGTTTGTATAAAACCATAGATTCAGGCCAGATTTAGCCTGTGTTGGTCTAAAAATGGTTTGCTAAATAGAATTGGGATGAGCCACGCTGCTGAGTGGTTGCTAGGGTGTACTTCCCTCCCCGGGGGCGATGGCCGGCACCACAACAGCCGCATGTTCTGCCCGCAACCAACAGAAGGTAAGTGGGAGGTTGAGAAATAGGCTGTTTACACCTATGCCGGGGAGCTTGATAAAACCAGCAGCGAGGCATATGGATCGGATCGCTTGTTTCCCTGCGCCCTCGGGGAGAAGGGGGTGAATCGGGGAGGTGCCTCTGAGTCACACAAGCCAGCAGGAAGCAAGAGTCAAGGCACCACACCCGAGGCGAGAGGGCCCATTCCAAAAGCGGTCGGAATCCAGTCCTGGATTTCCCAGCAGCCAGCACCAATTTCTGGAGTGTGTCATCTATACAGGAACATTTCAGCCAGTGCATGCAAAGGGGTATAATTTCACCAGCCTCGTGCTGCAGCATTCACAGCCCCACGCCGCCCTCGCAGGGCCCTGGCCTCTAACCACCGCTTCTCCCCCCCCACACACACACTAACCTGTATCCAGAGTCTCTGCCTCTCCTGGGCCTTGCCCTTCAGCTTGGGGGCGATCATGTTTTTCAGTTCTGGGACCAGTTCCTCCATCACCAGATTGCTCAAGACCTAGAGGAGCGGAGTGAGGAAGCTGTTTAGTGACTAGATCTCACATGGCTGTTAGCTGTCCTTCCACCGCTGGGCTCTCTGCTCTGCCCGCCTCCCGACCCGTCTTCTTCCTCGCAGGCTGCCCGTTCTTCTGCAGATCCATTTCGTTCCCAGCCGGGATCTTCCTCCTTCCCCACCCCCATGATACGCAGCTCCAGACTCTTACGTGCCACCTTCCCCTGTGCGCCCAACGCTTTGTTCTGTGGCTATGGTACTTTCATCTAGATCAAGGCCCACCATGAGGGCTCTTGGCATGAAACGATTTCTCCGTAACACATGCTAACGGCCTCCCTCCAGCAGTTCGGAAGCGCTGATGAAGTGCTCCCCACAATTTGTTTTCTAGCGAAGAGAGCCGCTTTGGGCCACAAATCCTTTTCCGAGGCCTTAGCGGCATCCGGGCCCCGTGTCCTGACAGAGCATCGGGAACAGGTTCTGTACGGGGAGCTGCTTCCTCGTCCCGCACAAGGGTCTTTTGTGGCTCTCCAGCGCTCCGCTTGCTAGCTAGGATGGCTCCACCAACCCAGGAAGGCGGACGGTCTCCTGAACAGGCCCCGCTGGAGACATCTGCTGGGTGGATCCACCCTGCGCATCCGCAAGGGCCGCAAGCCAGTTTCCGATGGAAGGGGCTGGCCGGACGTGGTTGTGTGCGCATGAAGGACGTGTGCGCGAGAAGCTAACGAAGATGTTCTCCCACCGCCAGACACGGGGAGCATCGAGATTAGCTGCGCACGGTCCTCTCGGGGAATGGGAGTCAGCGCATGTGCAAGCTAACCCAGCCTTGGTGCCTGTGGACACACTGTCCTTTGCATCTCTTCCACGTTCCCATTGCATTAGGGGGCAGGCGCTCACAGAATCAGTGAGAGTCTCTGCTTGGCTTAGGTCCCTCCCTCCCAGAGGTTTGGCTTGACGCCTCCTCTGCCTGTTTCCTCCATGTCCAGCCTCCAGCCCACCTTCCGCTCGGCTGGGTTCCTAAACCCAGGTATCGACCCGCCCCTCCCCACCACCTTCTTAGTCCCAGCTGAGGCCTCACAACTGTTCACATGTGGGATTTTGGCGCTCCTCCCACTGGCCGCCTCCGCCCTGCCAAGGGGATCATATTAAAATGCATCACACGAGTCCGTAAAGCCACGTCCTTGACATCTGAGCTCCAGTATTTCACAGCCTGCCAGCGTCCCTCCCCCCGCCGGGGATTCCAGCGCCCCCCTGCCGAGGATTTCTCCCCCCCCACCCTCAACCAGGAGATTCCACTAGACACTGGCGGGGAGGGGAGAGAGAATATTTCCCCTCACATTAACCCTGGGAACGGTGGTATTTGCCGAGGCCCAGCCAGCTCCCTGAGCTGTAACCAGCCGCGGCTGGAATTCCTGCCCGGCCAGAGCAGCCCGGCTCCCCGTGGAACGCCCTGGGAGGGGTGCGTGTCAGAAATAGCTTTTACCAAGGCACCTTCCTCTTTCTCAATCTTCTCGTAAAGGGCGGCCAGGAACGGTGCCTGTGTCCTGGGAGGGGTGAAGCAAGGGGGCGTCAAGGGAGAGAGGAGGGGCGCAGGAGCATTTGGGGTACCAAGCCCTGCCTTAAGCTTGCCGGCAAGCATGCCTTTCTTCCCCCAAGCTTACCCTCCATGCCAACCCAGCCCCAGGAGATGGTTTAAAGCCAGGTCTTCATGGAGAGCCAGATGCAGCATCTGAGCAGCGTTTCTTGGGGAAGGGCATAGGCAGTAAACTCCCCCATCAAGATACCGGCTTGGGCACAAGCTTCTCTTCCCAAGTTAAGCGTCACTCTTGATGTCTGGGGAAGGTTGGGGAGTGGGGGGGGCACTCTAAAGATGTTTCCTCCCTTTAGGGGGGTAACTAGAACCCCAAAATGCAGCCCTGTCTGTGGAAAGGTTGGGCAGGGCATGTGAAGGCATTCAGCGTCCCCCAGGACCTCCCCAACCCGCAGACGCCTTGCCCCGGCAGCTCGGTGATGAAATCCATTCATCCCTCTCTCACGCCAATACAATTCCCACCAGCAGGAAGAAGTGTCTACAAGAGGGAAGACACATTTGCAAGCTGGGCTGGAGATCAAGGGTGAAGAGGCTGCAGTGGGCCTCCAGCCACCCAACAGCACCAGGCAGAGGTGGAGGAAGGGCCAGGAGCTGCCATGACCCCTACCCTAGCAGAACACCCACTCAGCAGTGACACAGGGCTGGCCCGTAAGCAGCATGCACGTCCCAGGCTTCCCCCCCAGCTCTCCCTGGAATAGCGCCACTTCCCCCAGCCTGGAGGGTTAAATGACTAAGCCAACTCTCCCCAAGAGACCAGCTGCCAGAGCAAAGGCACAACGGTTTATCCCTGCGGGGGGACGTCGAATGGGCCACGCCCTGCAATGCAGCCAAGCCTCAAGGATTTGGAGCGTCTAACCCAGCAGGGATGCCAGCTCCACAATCCCCACAACCCTGGGTAATCTCAATCCATCCAGGAGGCGGATTTGGAGGTGCAAACCATCCCTCTTCTGGCTGGGGTCAGGTTATTGCGGGAGAAACAGCCGTGCGGCTCTGGGCCCGGGGACCCCTCTCGCCCTCACCTGGACCTCGTTGCCACAGAGCATGTCCCAGGTGCCGTACTGCTCCTTCGACTGCCGATACATGCGGACGGCATCCGTAAAAGCTGGGGCCTCCACCTTGGAGTCCTCTGGGATCCCTGAAGGAGAGAGAGTTTATTTAGGCTCGGGGAGGGGGGTGGCACAGAGGAAACCACAGCAGATTTTCCTGTGATGCACTCACAGCTTCGGTTACATTTTTGTCCTTCACGTTAGTTCCACATTCTCTTCCCCTGCTGTGACTCACGCCGACAGGGACGGCAGCCCTTGCGGGGAGCTCACAGTTCCCTGGGACTGGAGTAGCGTGAGCTCCCCTCTCCAGCCAGAGCACCAAAGCACCTTCAGAGGTCAATAGCGCCATTTAAGGCTAATTGAGATGGGCTGGACCAAAACCCCAGTTCCAAATACCCCCAAAAGCCCTGGGGACATTTCAGATCTGGAGCTAAAATGCGGCTGCCTTATATTGTTCCCCGTACTGCCTCCGAGTGGCAAGAGAATCGATATAGGGCACCATACAACGCCACCATTGTCATGTGACCAGGGGGATCCCACAGCACATAAAAGGGGGAGGAGGGGAGAAAGAAGGTGCCTGGGCCTCGCCAGAAAGATTTTCTATTGGCATCAAGTAACTAAACACCCCGCCCGCCCCCTGAGAGCTCTCCCGAGGCTCAGGGTTAGACAGACACCTGGAGCACTAGGGAGCGCAAGCCACAGGAAGTGAGGTTGAAAGGAAATTAATTACTAATCGGGGGGAGGGAAAGGAGAGAGTGGTTTAAAAAAAAAAAAAAAAGTATGAGGCAATGGATGAGTCATGGGCAGCATGAGGTTCCCAGCCAAACCCAGTGTGGGGAGGTGGGGACACCAAAACCACTGCAGCCTGCTCCACTCCCACTGAGATTTCAACTCCATGATTCACAGCAGCACACACCAGAGTGCAGACCACGGGACGGGAAGAGGACTAGTTGATGGGGGCTGGGGTGGCAGGGAGGTGGCATCTTTTTGCATGACTCCCCCCGTCCCTGGGAGCCAGAAGCCCCATCTGTAGATGGTTGTCCATGCAGGGAAGGGACTGGTCTGCACCAGCAGCTGGGGTGGTTAACGGGGGGTTAGCTGGACTTTGAGAGGTACCAGGCTGGGGGCAAAGAGTTCTGGGAACTGATTTGCATAACACCCAGATACCCAAGAAGAGGAGGCGCTGGAGCGAACCTTTCCAGAGCTATTGAACGATGCTCCAAGCAACAGAACCAGCTCCGGAGCTGGGGAAGGCGAGAGAAGCGAGGGGGCTGGGGGCACAAATTGGCTGGTTGCCAAGCATTCCATGCCAAGTACAGGGGTCCCATTAACCCTGCCTCTGTGCAGTCTGCACTGGGATCTGCAAGTCTGGAACTTGCTGGGAAGTGGGGCGGGGGGAGTTCACCTCTGGGTAGCAAAGACGCCGGAAGCCTGATGCATTAGCCTGCATGTGTACTTCCCTTCTGGCTGCCTTGGCCAGCAGTAGAAGGAATGCAGGATGTGACACAAAGTCTGGGTCTCTGCAATCTCCTGCCAGGCAGAGCTGAGCCTCCAAATGCTTGCTGCAAGCCGGCTCTGCTGGTGTGAAATCCTGAAAGGCAGCCTCCCTCCTACTCTGCCCCCTCGGCATCGTGCGCAAGTTACAGATGCCACCGCACGGAATCCAGGCAGTCACAAATGCAGCAGAGGGATTCCTAGGGCCAGGGGCGGCTCTATGTTTTTTGCTGCCCCAAGCACGGCACTCAGGCAGCCATCGGTGGCGGCTCTGCGGGTGATCTGCCGGTCCCGCACCTTCGGCGTACCTACCGCTGAATTGCCGCCAAAGCCGCAGGACCGGCGGACTCCCGCAGAAATGCCCCCGAAGGCTGCCTGACGGCCACCCTCACGGCGACCAGCACGCCGCCCTCTGCGGCTTGCCGCCCCAGGCACGCGCTTGCTGCTTAGGGCAGTCGAACTGGGGAAAGGACCAGAGGCCACAGCTAGGGAAATAGAGGAGAAGAGGCTAAAACAACTCCTGTGTAGATCGAAGGAAGCGAACACACACACACACACACACAATGCAGATCAGCAACTCCCACCTGACAATACACGGAACAGCAGAGGCTAGGACCTTGGCCAAGAAGAGACGCCAGGGTAGTGTCAGCTCAGTATATCCTAACATTCGTGCGTAGTGCCAGGGTGTTCCCGGCACTTTTCACAGAGGCTAGAGCAGCAGGGTAGAATCCGGGCCCCACAGGACATCAGTGGGAGCTTTCACATCCTAGCTGTGCTAAAGTCAGCCTCTGCCCCAAGACACATACACTGAGTACCCAATAAACTCCTTAATCAGGGGCAGGAGACACTTGCCCTGGCAAGAGGGGGGCGGGGACAACTCAGACTTTAAGGCCAGAAGGGACCATCACGATCATCTAGTCTGACCTCCTACATTTTGCAGGCCACAGAACCTCACCCACCCACTCCTGTAATAGACCCCTAACCTCTGGCTGAGTTACTGAAGTCCTTAACTATTGATTTAAAGGCTTCAAGTTATATTTACTCGCGTTCAAACCAGCAAGTGACCCGTGCCCCATGCTACAGAGGAAGTCGAACCCCCCCCTAGGGTCTCTGCCATTCTGATCTGGGGAAAATCCCTTCCCAGTCCCAAATATGGGGATCAGTTAAGAGGAATCAGCCTCCCTAGGGATACAGATATCTGAGCACCCAGATGGATCTCAACGGATGTGGATTCAGATTCTAGGACAGAGTCAAAGTGCATTAGTGTCCTATGTGGTTTCTAAAGAACTCTCAGACCAGAAACTCCAAGTCCCCAGCATTGCTGTGATACCCACAGACACGGGTTTGGAACAGGACCAAACTACGACAGTTTCCAACATGTTACTGCTTCACATAGCACACCCCCTTCAGGGCTCTGCGGGCCCAGCTTTGCTCCTGCAGCCACCAGCAGCCCTGAGCTGGAATAGAGCCCCATCAGTTTCGATCTAGCCACGTTCCTAGGGCTAGAGCACTGGGCTGGGTTTATTCCTGGGCAAGTCGATACACCTCCCCACCTCAGTTTCCCCATCTGTAAAATGGGGATATTGATACTGACCTCCTTCGTAAAGCACTTTGAGATCTACTGATGAAGAGAACCATAAAAGAGCTGAGAATTATTATTTCACAAAGCCAGGCCATCATTGTTAAGGCCCTACCAATTTCACAGCCATGAAAAATGTGTCAGGGATGGTGAAATAAGCCCTTCCCTAGGAAATCTGATCTCCACCGTGCTGCTAGAAGCAACCCAGCCGAGGGCTCCTAGCTGCGAGTTCCGGCTAGGCTGGGTGGCCGCTCTCGGGGGTGGGGGGGAAAAATCAGACCCACCTCTGGGTGCCTCCCCATGCTGTGGGAAGCTCCAGCGTTGGGCAGCGGCCCGAGAGGTTCCTGTAGCCGGAGGAGGCTTGTGGAGGTGGGTCTGATCTCCCCTCGAGAGCGCAGGGCTGGGACTAGCAGCTAGGAGCCCTCGGCTGGGGCTCTCCCAGCAGCACGGGGCAGATCAGACCCACCTCCACGAACCTCCTGCGGCTGCAGGAAGCTCAGCGGCTGCTGCCTTCAGATCCCAGCTCTGAAGGGAGGGTGGCAATCCCCTGACCCCCCTATCACAGGTTTGTGACACACACACCCCACGGTGGCCCCCTTTTGGGTTGGCGCCCCCGCATTTACAAATAGCCTGAAATTTCAGATTTAAACATCAGAAAACATGAAATTTACCAATTTTCCAATCCCATGGCTGTGAAATTGACCCGAACGGACAGTGACTTTGGTAGGGCCCTAGGCATTGTGATATCTGGGTGATGCTCTTATTGCAAGCAACCAAGGCTAAGATTATTCCTTTGGGTGGTCACAACAGCAGCAGTATCTTCTGCAAGGATACAGCCAGGCGCCTGGTTCCACTGTTATTACTGGGGCGGGGGCGGAGCTAAATCCACTGAAACAGTTCAGAGCAAACGAAAGCAAATTCCTTCTAAGTGTTTTGAAGCAACAACTGTCGTAAACGGAAGAATGCAAAAGGGGGTTGGTTTTAGATTAATGTAGTAGCAAAAAAAATTCCTAAAAATCTTTGAAGTTAGACTCCACTGGTCCCCGTCATTTCTAAAATTTGACTTTAATTTAAAAGTCCCAACGTAAAAACGGCAAGTACTCAATGCATCCTGCTCCTCGGGTGTCAGACCTACCTGCAAAAACCAGTTTATTTACTTTTCATTCTGGTTAGCCCTGCAGCGCCTGGAAGAGCCAGCCGGATGCTCGTGTGACTCATGCATCCACACCAAAATTGCTAACTAAGCAGCTACTGCAGAATCTCTGTTGTGATCTGTAAGCCAGGGAGAACCTAGCTGCACATTCGCACCCCAGGAAGCGCATGATGGGTTGGCAGTTAAGAGGGGGAAAAGAAATCACAAGGTATTTTTGCTTGTGTGCCGAGCATTTATCTGGAGCGCGGGCAGCACAAACATGGGAAACCACAATGCCGGTTTTTAATCAAGGGAATTTCAAGATAATCTTATTGAAACGCAGCTAAAAGATTTAAGATCATAAGGGACCATTATAATCATGTCGTCTGATCTCCTGCAGAGGACTGACCCCAGGGAGTCCTGGGCTATCTCCTTTAGAAAGTCGTTCTGTTACTGGACTCTCTGGTTTTATTTGTAATAAAGCCAGGTCACCAACGCAGCTGTGGCATGTTTAAATGTGCGCCCCTTTAAAACCAGAGTGTTTTTCAGGGCAGGGACTGTCTAGTTCCGAAGCCTGTTTGGGGACTGAGAGGAGAGCAGGTCAAGGCAGAGCTGGTGATTTCTGCCTGACAGCCAAACCAGGACACCTGGAACGATGTTTAGAGTAAACGGCAACACAGCAGGGTAATGCACTAACTAGCCTCTCCCTTCCAGGGACTGAGGTTCACAACACACTATAGATGGGGGGGTGGGAGAGGAATAGCTCAGTGGTTTGAGCACTGGCCTGCTAAACCCAGGGTTGTGAGTTCAATCCTTGAGGGGGCCATTTAGGGAACTGGGGTAAAAATCTGTCTGGGGATTGGTCCTGCTTTGAGCAGGGGGTTGGACTAGATGACCTCCTGAGGTCCCTTCCAACCCTGATATTCTATGAATCTATGATCAGCAGCGAAGCAAGCTGGATGGGCATCCACCTACTCCCCCACATGGGTGTGTGGCCAGACGTACTGCCCAGGTGAGCGTAAGTGACAATCTGACCAGGAACGGAGTAGCCAGGGATGCGGTGCATCAGAAAGCTGGACAAGGCTGAGGAAGTGTGTGAATGTGCTAATTCGCCCCAAAGAATGCTGGGTAAAAGTGATCCCCTTCCATTGGGTAGCTCCCACCTCAAGGCAGATCTTACTCCTGCTGCAGCCAGGGCCACTCTGGGGGCCTGGGGCAGAATTTGAATCAAGACCACTGCCCCCTGCACTGTCAAAAACATTATTACTGATGGGATACCGGGAGGGGCGGGGGGAGCTGCAGAGAAAGACCGCCCAGTATGCACCCTACACTGGTGGCTCCTGTCCCGGGGGGCTAGCCCAACGTCCTGCTCTGCAACCTGGCACATGGTGTCACAGTGCCACTCAGGTTTGGCTCGGCCCCCAAAACCCACATGGTGCTGTGGCCCCGTGCACCAGGCTGAAATGCGGCCCAGGGCTCTTCATCATGCCAGGACAAAGGGACGGCCCAGCCAAACCTGCGTGATACAGCAATACAAGCACCAGGTCGCAACGCCACTTGGTTTGGGGACCCTCTCAATGCGGGGGGCTGGGGCAAATGGCCCCTTTTGTCCCCCGGCCAGCTCTGGCTGCAGCTAAGTAAATTTGGAGTAAGACAGACCCTTTCCTCCAGCCCAAGGTCTGTAAGTAACCCTCCTGCACTGGTAAGTGCCAGAAACAGGTTTGATGGGGGGTATGGCTGAGCAGAGCTGGGTGGGGTTTGTCCCCATCTCACAAAAATTTGAAAATTTTGAAAAATTTCTCTGCCACGGAGGAGGATAAAAGTAAAAAATATCAACAATTTTCAAATGAAAAAATCCTAAAAAGCTCCATTGGGGTTAATCAGAAGGTTTCTTTAATTTAGATAATTTCTACAAAAAACAAAACAAAACTGGTTTTGACCTTTTCACATTCATAATTTTTGTTTTGCTGTAAATTAGCTTCAGTTTCTGAACAAAACGCAGTTTTGAACCAGAAAAGAGGATTTCTTTTATTTCCAAAGCATCAAGAGACGATTTCCCAACTTTTTCAACTAAAGGAAGTTCATCAAAACAGACCCTTTCCTGCAGGACGGTTCAGTCTTGACAAATCTGCATTTGTGGACGAAAAATGCTTCAGGCCAAATAAATAAATAAATAAATATATAAATCATCTCTATAGACAAATTTGCCAGCAGCCCCTCCCCACCACTCAGCCAGGTTCTTACTGCTGGCAGCTTCACAACAGAGGGTCGGTTTTGTTTCTATTAAGATTGCCCAGACCAGGGTGCAATAAATGATTAAAGAAAAAAAATCCCCTCATTGTTACTAACGGGGAACAGTTCCTCGTCCGTTAGCAGCTGCTCATTATGGCTCTTGGGTTCTCTCCAGTTATGTTTTTGTGTCTGGTTGGCAATTTTCCCTACATCCAGGGAAAGTGGGCAAAGCCCAGGATAACGTAGGCGTGTAGGGAACGAACGCCAGGCCTAGGTGCCTGGAGCGCAGCTCGTGTAGCTGGATGGTCTTGCGGGTTAAATCAGAGCAGACCCAAGGCCTTGCAGTCAGCCTAGATCCAAAGTCCGCAGCTCCAACAGCCCCTTGCCCAGATTAACACAAGTTTACTAGCTCTGGTCGTCGGAGATCTCCAAGCACTACGAGGAACGAGGGTGACCAGATGTCCTGATTTTATAGGGACAGTCCCGATTTTTGGGTCTTTTTCTTGTATAGGCTCCCGATTTTTCACACTTGCTGTCTGGTCACCCCATGAGGAACCCTAAGGCCCTCGCCTTTGAAGTAGGCCAGCTGATCGGACCTAGGACAACGCTGCCTGCTGTCCGCCTCCGCCATCACCCCAGTTACGTACCCACCAGCGATAGGAATTCTTTGCTCTGGGGATGGACGAGGGAGGCGGTATCAAGCTGTCCGAGCACAGCAGTTAATGAGCATTGATTACAAAGACAGCAATGCACCTGCCTGGCCAGCTAGCTCCCCAATGTTCCCTTCTTGCCCTTCCACTTCCCCCTTGGCTTAGGGCCCTGAGAGATACCAGGGAACAGAGGGCCTTTGTCAGTCGGGCAGAGCATGAAGAACAGCACTAGGTGGAAAGGAATTCCAGAGTGGGGTGTGTGTGATAAGAGTTGCCAACTTTCTAATCACACAAAGCCGAACACCCTAGCCCCGCCCCTGCCCCAAGGCCCCGCCCACTACATTCCCTCTCCCTCTGTGGCTCGCTCTCCCCCACCCTCGCTCACTTTCACTGGGCTGGGGCAGGGGCTTGGGGTGTGAAAGGGGGGTGCGGGCTCTGGCTGGGGGTGCGGGCTCTGGGGTGGGGCCGGGGATGAGGGGTTTGGAGTGTAGGAGGGGACTCCAGGCTGGGGGTGGGGCTGAGGGATTTGAAGTGTGGGAGGGGGCTGCGGGTTAAGTCAGGGGTTGGGGTGTGGGAGGGGGTTAAGGGCTCTAGCTGGGGGTACAGGCGCAAGGGTGGGGTGGGGCCAGGGATGAGGGGTTTGGAGTGGGGGCTCCAGGCTGGGGAGTGGGGCTGAGGGATTCAGAGAGCGGGAGGGGGCTGGGGTGCAGGAGGAGGTGAGGGCACTGGGGTGGGGCCGGGGATGAGGGGTTTGAGGTACAGGAGGGGGCTCCAGGTTTGGGGTTGGGGGGCTCAGGGCGGGGGCAGGAGGTTGGGATGCGGATTTACCTCAGGTGGCTCTCAGTCAGCGGGGCTAAGGCAGGCTGCCTGCCTGTCCTGACACCGCGCTGTGCATGCCCCGGAAGCAGACAGCAGGTCCAGTGCTAGTAGGCTGGGGGGCCAGAAGGCTCCATGCGCCAATCTCGCCCGCAGGCACCCCCCCCCCCCAGCTCCCATTAGCTGGAGTGTGGAGCTGGTGTTTGGGGCAAGGGCAGCGCGCAGAGTCCCATGGCCCCCCAGCCTAGGAGCTGGCCCTGCTGGCATCTTCTGGGGCTCAGCGCAGTGCCAGGACAAGTAGGCACTAGCCTGCCTTAGCATTGCAGCACCGCCAACTGGACCTTTAATGGCCCGCTCAGTGGTGCTGACCAGAGCTTATATATTCTAGGACTGGAAGGGACCTCGAGAGGTCATCGAGTCCAGTCCCCTGCCCTCATGGCAGGGCCAAATACTGTCTAGACCATCACTGATAGACATGTATCTAACCTACTCTTAAATATCTCCAGAGATGGAGATTTCACAACCTCCCTAGGCAATTTATTCCAGTGTTTAACCACCCTGACAGTTAGGAACTTTTTCCTAATGTCCAACCTAAACCTCCCTTGCTGCAGTTTAAGCCCATTGCTTCTTGTTCTATCCTTAGAGGCTAAGGTGAACAAGTTTCTCCCACTTCCTTATAACACCCTTTTAGATACCTGAAAACTGCTATCATGTCCCCTCTCAGTCTTCTCTTTTCCAAACTAAAAAAACCCAATTCTTTCAGCCTTCCTCCATAGGTCATGTTCTCAAGAACTTTAATCATTCTTGTTGCTTTTCTCTGGACCCTCTCCAATTTCTCCACATCTTTCTTGAAATGCGGTGCCCAGAACTGGACACACTACTCCAGTTGAGGCCTAACCAGAGCAGAATAGAGCGGAAGAATGACTTCTCGTGTCTTGCTCACAACACACCTGTTAATACCTCCCAGAATCACGTTTGCTTTTTTTGCCACAGCATCACACTGTTGACTCATATTTAGCTTGTGGTCCACTGTAACCCCTAGATCCCTTTCTGCCGTAAAGCTGCCAGGGTCCCTTTTCGCCTGGGTGTTCCAGCCGAAACCCGGACCCCGGTCACCCTCGGTGTGACTGATGGCCTTTCCCCTGCAGAGCTGCTTAATGAGCAGCAAATTCCAGGAGGAAATGCCAAGCGAGAGGGTGAGCGCGGGAAGGGTGTGGAGAGATGCATGGAAACGCCATAGTGTGCCTGTGTCAGCAAGGCCTCACCCCTCGCATAGCCCTGCCAGCTCCCCATTCCCAACCTGCAGAGGCCTGCGACGGAGCTAAACTTTGCCTGGCAGGGACCTGTCGGAGCATGACCAGGGGAAGCTGGGATGGCAATTTTAAAAAGCAGCTAATATCTGCTGAGTCAAGGGAGTGGGGAGAGGAGGAGGAGGAGCTGCTGCTCTGAGCACCTCCATCCCTGGCAGATTATCACAGGCAAGTGCAATGAGACACCAGTGAGGATTATAAGAGTTTAAATCTGACCCACAATGTCTTAAAGGGAAAGGGACCTGTTTGTTCAGCGAAGACTGGAAAGCGGACGATTACGTTCTGGCAGCTGGCAGACAGACAGACCTGCAGTAGCTCTCACGTGAGACCGTGATCTGGGAGATCTAATCCCAGCTCCAGTACCCGTTTGCTGTGGGACCCGGTTGGGTAAAGTCATTTTGTTAGTTGTATCATGGCAGTCCCTAGACCGCACTGTGTTGGGCGCTGTGCATAAGAGACAGTTTTTACACGAGCGGACAATCAAAGCAAACAAAGGGTGGGAGGGGGAAAACCCAGAGCCACAGGCAGGGGAAGTGACTTGCCCAGAATTGCACAGCAGGTAATTGGCAGAGCTGGGAACAGAGCCCAGATCACCGGGCTCCAGGTGCAGTTCCTCATTGGCTAGGCCATACTGCCCCTCCCGGCCAGGCTGTACTACCCCTCCTGGCCCACCATCTTCTGGAAGAGGAACAAGTGTCTGAATCCTGCACGCGACTCCCCAGCCTGCCCAGGAGCTCCACTGAGAGGAGTTTTCTGTTGATGAAAACAGCTAAAATCAAATTAACGCTATTTAGTGCCTAGTGATGGGGAATTTCAGGACTCCTGGAAGTGGGTGCGAATCACGCTCCAAGTACAGGGATGTTACTTGCAGCCCTCTGGCAGCCAGACCTCAGGTGGGGTGGGCAACTGTTTGAAACAATGGGAACACTCCTGCAGTTTAGACTGGAAGCTCTTTGGGTCAGGGACCATCACCAGGCGCATTTCTCTGTCCTGGCATTCTCCCATATAAACACATTGCAATGGGTGTATTTACCACCAAAAAAACCTCTACCAAAACAGGACACTCCACTACACTCGCTTCTCCCTTTGTGGAGAAGACAAGAGAACAAACACGTGACAGATGCGTAGTCACATAACTTACTGCACTGCTGGTAGGTGCTCAGATACGACGGTGGTGGGCATGGTATAAAAACCTTTATAGAATAAAACAGGGACAGCACCTGGCTGGCTGATGGCTCTGTAGAGAGTTTTATATAGACTACCATGAGGCTACAGGGCGCAGTGCTGCTGGAGGTAGCTACTTGTGTGTGAGGCAAGAAACAGAGGCTCTGACCACCAGGGGTCATAAAGGATTGAGCAAGGCTTACAAGTAGGGGGCACTGGTTCTGGCTGAACGATCTATAGCAGAGGTCCTCAAACTGTGGGGAGCAGAGGAACGTTTGGGGGAACGGCGGGTCCCGGGCCAGCCCCCCACCAGTGGCAGGAAGGGAGCCCCACCCAGCCCGACACTGCTCCCAGCTCTGCTCCGGCCCCGTTCCCAGCCCTGACCGTGATCTGGCTGCAGCTCTGCACCTGGTCCCGATCCCAGACCCGCCCCCAGCTGCGGCCTCCTTATCCCTGTCCACGGCCCCGCTCCCGCCCCGGCTTCAGGGGGCCATAACCCTGAAAAGTTCAGGCACCACTGATCTATCGCAAAGCAGGGTTATGTTCTCCCTCCCGGGCTGGCCTCCTCACATTAACTGGCGGAAACCCGGTGCTCTCTGCTCACTGGCTGCAGCCCCTGCTGGTATCGATGTGACACCCACGCTGCAGGGCTGAGATGACGTTAATCCCAGTTTATGCATAAATTGCAGGGCTGTAAAACGCTTCAAGGCTCACGAAAGGCGCATGGGCTGCTTCTAAAGCAGCTAATTCAATTACACAGTCGCACTGATTCTCCGCTTGCCTTTCCAGTCCTCCCAGCAACCACCAGCCCACCCAGCTCCCCCTCCCCTGAGACCAAGCGCCACGACACCCTGTCAGAGATGGAGACAGCTGGGGGAAAGAGGGGTAAATGACAGGAAAGTGGCTCTTTAAGCCTGAGCTTTGATCAGTTTAATTACCCCTTTGGGGTAGAAAATAATAATTAAATCTCGATGAGCGGCTTGCCTTTAACAAGCACTTTCCTAGCTGGTTCACAGATTGTTGGCTATTGAAATGCTTTGTTTAAACTCCCCCACAGCGAGTTCTGGCTCCCCTTTGTCAGTTCCTGGGTGATGGGCCCTCAGCTAGGGTTACCATATTTTGTGCCTCCAAATGGAGGACACTCCACGGCCCACGGCCCCGCCTCCAGCCCCGCCCCCTCCCCAAAGTCTCCGCCCCCTCCCCTGCTTCCCGCGAATATTTGATTCGCGGGAAGCCTGAAGCAGGTAAGGGGGGTGTGGGGGGAGGAGGCGCGGCCCAGGCTGGCCCCCCGGCGTTTCCAGCCTGGGTCAGCTCGGGCCCTGGGGTGCCGGCCCCGGCCGACCACCCCCGGCCCGCCCAGCACTGCCGGCCCCCGGCGGCCCGGCGCACCCCCCGGCTCCCGGCCCCGCGGGCCCGGCTCCCCGCCGGCCCAGCTCCCCGCGGGCCCGGCCGACCCGGCTCCCCGCGGGCCCGGCTGACCTCCCGATTTTCCCGGACATGCCCGTCTTTTGGGGATTTCCCCCCGGACGGGGATTTGAGCCCCCAAAAGCCGGACATGTCCGGGAAATCCGGACGTATGGTAACCCTACCCTCAGCACAGGTTTAAGAGCCACAGGCAGGGGGGTTCCAGGAAAGAGCACAGAGCCAGCTGAGCCTCCAAGCCATTTCTCTCCTGGACTGTAGGCCAAGGAGTCAGTCAACCTGTCCCCGCCCCCCCGGTGGAAGTCAGTCTCTCTCCTCCTGCACTTTAACCCTTCTGGGATCTGAACTCCATAGATCACAGGCCTCACTCCAAAGTTGGTGCTGAAGAGCAGAGGTACCTATGGGCCCCCTAAACTCTCCTTGAAGAGGTCCTAGGCCTGGTCAGGTCAGGTTCTGGGGAGAAGGAAGGAAGGAATCTCTCTCTCTGCCCCAAGTCACCCACCAGATTCCTCACCCTGATGCTTAGGTGTGTATATATATATACACACACACACACACACACACCTATCTCACAGAACTGGAAGGGACCCCGAAAAGTCATCAAGTCCAGCCTCCTGCCTTCACTAGCAGGACCAAGTACTGATTTTTGCCCCAGATCCCTAAGTAGCCCTCTCAAGGATTGAACTCACAACCCTGAGTTCAGCAGGCTAATGCTCAAACCACTGGAGCTATCCCTCCCCCCCGTAACAGGGCCATTCAGTATCTGGACCTCACAGGGTTGGTTTTTTTGTTTGTTTTGTTTTTTTAAACATCCTCACAGTCTGGAGTCCAGACAATCACAGGCCAACTAGTCCTGCTTTCTGCTCCGACTCTCACCCCGCCCACAGCTCCTGAGGTCACCTTCCAAGGGAAAGATGGTTGGTCTGGACAATGAAGTGCAGAACTCCACGTGGTTCAGCTCCTATCTGAGCACAGAATGCTCCGGGACCTAGTCCTGGCATCACCTAGGGCAGCGGCAGCTGGCTTAAAAGAAAAGCTGGTCTAGTTTGCAGATGCCTTAAGATGTGCTCAGTACCCCACAAGGTCCTAGTGATTGTGGGGCTCTGGCAACAACGGGGTAGACGCCCCATTTCTGCCCTGGCCTTTCATCCCTACCCTCTGGATCTCACTGGTTGCCACCCAGATTTGGACCTTTCACTGTGTCCAACTTCAGATCAAAAGTGCTGAGTGAAAAGGTGGGCGTCTCCCGGTCACCCCTGCAAACTCAGTCTGGGACCCAAGAGCCATGCTGGGTCCTTTCTGGCATGAAAAGCACGTGAGATTCGGCCATCTGAAGCCATTCAGGCTCGGCAGGAATCCAGCTTGCTCTCCCAAAGCAGTGTTCACTCTGCAGAGCGGACAGGAATGAAAGGAGTAACATCCCAGCCACCTTATTGTAGCCAATCGAGTCAGCAGAGGTGGCTCGTAATACCCAGTGGCAGATCAGAGGGGTAAGAAGGGGCCCCTATCGGTGGCACTGTTTAGACCAGGCTCTCACGTAAAGTGTATTTCCATTAAGGAGGCTGCCAGAGATCCTGAGCCACCCCCTCCAACTCCGTCTCAAGTGAGAAAACGGCCATTTTATCCCAAGCAGCAGCGCGCGCAAGCTGCTATCACACGGCAACCAGGAGAATCCAGGAACATGCCGGCCAGCCTTGGATGCCTAAGGGTACGTCTATACCCAGCCGCTAGTTCGACGGCTGGCAATCGAACTTCTGGGTTCGACTTATCGCGTCTTGTCTGGACGCGATAAGTCGAACCCGGAAGTGCTCGCCGTCGACTGCGGTACTCCAGCTCGGCGAGAGGAGTACCGCGGAGTCGACGGGGGAGCCTGCCTGCCACGTGTGGACCGCGGTAAGTTCGAACTAAGGTACTTCGAACTTCAGCTACGTTATTCACGTAGCTGAAGTTGCGTACCTTAGTTCGATTTGGGGGGTTAGTGTAGACCAAGCCTAAGTGACAGCTTTGGAAGGAGCTCATTCCCTTTAGGAACAGTTTTGGTTATGAAGGTGTTTTCTCAAGGTCATTGGGGACATTCGCATGAAGATACCAGGTTTAACTTGTGCCAGATCTGCCGCCTTACCCGATCTCTCCCCCACGCCCCTTTTCATCTTCTGTTCGCACCGCAGACCCAATGCAGCTACGGGGGAGAGTGATCGCTTCCGTCTGGACTCACGGATCAACCCCCTCCTGTCCAACAACCAAAAATATTCCACCACCCTCCCTCAAGCAAAGTTTTACCCCAGAAGAGAGGAACCCGAGACTCCATAGAGCCCACTAGGGTCTTGGTTACTGCTCTCGATTTTACATGGAGGATGCTCAGATCGTGCATCTTTGGGCAGCCATATGGAATGACCCAGTAAGTTCAAATTCTTACACCACTGGGGCTGCAAGCCTGCACCAACAGACTGAACACAGACATGGCCGGCAGGGTCTTTATTAGCATGAGGAAGGAAGCCCCCGGGTTGACTCAGCTCTCAGGATTACTTATTTAGATTGCAATATCACCCAGGAGGGCCCGTCGTGGCCCAGAACCTCATTGCGCTGCGCGCTGAATGCACACACAAGGATACACACGCACCACGGCCTTTTAGCAAACACACAAAGTGTTTTACTTTTAAAGCAGAGCCCATTTGACATGGAAGCAGCAGACACACAAAGAAGCCTGGAACCCCCCCAATGGCATTTCCTAAGAGGCTCGCGTCTCAGAGCCAGCCGGCACTTGGGGAGGGAACAATTCTGATCTTGCATGTATTGCTAGTAACACCACAACATTCACAGCTTCCCGGGGGCAGGGGATGGGGAAGGAGGAGACCAAGACGCACAAGGTCCAATCTCTCGGTAGGAGGCCGCAAGCCCCGCACTTACCATTGTTGCAGTGACGCACGCAGTCCTGGAACACCGCTCGCCACTTGTCCTGCTCCTTCCCGGTCATCACGCAGAAGTAGTAGTGACGAGAGTACGGGTGCCAAAGGAGGAGAGGAAACTGGGTGGGGCACTTGAGGATCGGGGCATTGCCGGATTTGGGGGCTGTCCCTGAAGAAAGAAAAAAGAGATTCCAGCACACGCCTGTGACTCGAGGTAACACTGCTTGGAACGGGCCGGGCAGGAGGCCCACATTCTGGATCCAAATGCAAGGCGTGGGGGAAAGGTGTCAAATCGAGTGCCACGGAGATGGATTCCTCAACAGCCTGACCACAGAGTGGCTTCCTGCACTGCCCTGCTAAGGGGGCTCAACCCAGACGCGTCATATGGGACGTGAGGGGAGGCCAGTCTCCAGAGGCCATTCAGTCCACTGCGGAGACTGCCGGTAAGGGGCCAGTTAGCTCTAAGTGGGTGCTGCTACTGGACCAGACTCTCTCAGTCTCACAAAGCCCTGCCCATACCATACTGCATTTTAATCCAAGGGGGAATATTTCCTCTCATCTCGTTACGTCCAGCCTCCACTTTCACCGTTTGGTTGCATCCCCATTCTGGGTCTGTGTGTGGCATCAGCCGGCAGGAGAAGCCCCAGCCCAGGGGGCTGGCACCAGCCGTCAATGGGGATGTTCGTGTTCCCGGGGCTGGCGCGGGAGTCACACCTAGTCAAGGGCATGGCAACGAGGCCTCCATCTAGATCTGCCTGCAGCACAGCTCCACCGGAGCTTTGATGAACCAGGGTCAATGGCATTTCTAAATCAGTTAGCCCCAAACTAAAATTGAGTGAGGGGGGGATTTGATAGCAGCCTTCAATTACCTGTGGTGGCAGATGATAGAACAAGGAGCAATGGTCTCAAGTTGCAGTGGGGGAGGTCTAGGCTGGATATTAGGAAACACTATTTCACTAGGAGGGTGGTGAAGCACTGGAATGGGTTATCTAGGGAGGTGGTGGAATCTCCAACCTGAGAGGTTGTTAAGACCTGGCTTGACAAAGCCCTGGCTGGGATGATTTAGTTGGTGTTGGTCCTGCTTTGAGCAAGGGGTTGGACTAGATGACCTCCTGAGGTCTCTTCCAACCCTAATCTTCTATGATTCTAAGATATGTACTTTCCCCAGTTTCCATGTGTTCCAGAACTAGCTCTGGAGACCTCCCAAACCATCCCCCACCTCCCTTTTGCCTGAAGTCGAGGTGGTGATCCAGACTACCCTTCCTGTTCTCAAGGGGCATCACAGCAACGTGGTCGCCCACTGGAAAAGCAGTAGGGAGTGACAGGCCAAAACCGAGGGGGCAGCACCACTGCAAAGCATGAGTGGAGTGGCCAAAAGGAACAGCCGCAGGGAGCTTGAAAGAGCAGCTGAAGGGCCCTTGGCATGTGCCACTGGATGACAGATCACATGAAGACTTGTTTTAGCTGCTGCGGAGGGATGGGTGATGGGCATGCTGCATTCCCACCTGGAATCACCAGATTTTGTTAAGGACGAGAGTCCCGGAGGAGAAGGAAGCAGTAGGGGAAGCACCCACATCTGGCAGAAAGAAAACCAACCAACTAGAAGCAGATTTCCTGCTGTGGCGTCAGCAGGGTAGGTCAAACCCGTGGGGGTAAGCGCTTGCTGCAAGGGGGTGGCTAGCAGGATGGCCCATCTGAGCCGACCGAAGCCAGCTTGTTTCGTGATCGTAGGGGACGAGCTTGCAGTGATCAGATATTCAGCATTGCTCAGCTCCCAACCTGCACCTAAGCGCTTTTGAAAACCTGGCACTGAGCCCCTGAAAACGAGCCCTCTTTCCACCTCCCCCCAGTTGTCTCCTCCACCCTAGCCCTCTCACCGCTCTCCAAACAAGAGGGTGGGAGGAGGAGACTTGGCAAGAGGTTTCTCATTTGCTAAGTGACATGGTTTCAGAGAAATCAAGTGGCCAGCTCTGGAGAGCAGAGGCTCCCTTCCTGGAAGGGAGCAGAGACAGCACAACAGGGGCCCTGGGGAAACAATCCCAACTGCATTCTCAAGGAGTGGAGCCAGGGAAGGCGAGAAGGCGTTTGTGTGGGAGGGAGCCTATGCCACGCAAAGGAATGTTCATGTCTTCATGGCACAGCAAGAGCCACTGGATGTTTTCACTCCTCCCTACCTATATTTTGTCTCCACCCTACTTCCTTTGGAGCCACCTCTCAGGCTCCTCTATTCCTCCCTGTGAAGAACACTGAAGCCAGGAGCTCAAAAGGGACAAAAGGGGACCAAGATTACATGTATCCACGTCCGCCTCCAGCTCCTGTCCTATAGATATTGGAAAGCATTCTGGGATAGCAGGAGAAGGGAAACACACACACGTAAGCCAGCCTGGAATAATAGAGGGGCCGACGTACATCACCTGTTCTGGTCCTCCGTTATCCCACCCTCCCCCTTGCACCTGAAGATGCAGAGCACCTGGGAGATGAGGTCATCAACAGGGTGGACTTACCTGGTAAACTGCTATTGACAAGGTCAAGATACTGGTCCAGCGAGGTGAGGATTTTGTAGCCGGCGCTGTTGAGGACTATTCGAGGCTGAATCCCTCGGTCATAGGCCTAGAGAGGAAGGAGAGTCAGTCTGTGGGAGCGGTTCCCAAAGCTGCTCGATCCAGGATCCATAACAAGCTCATGTCTCTGAAACCCTGTAAGGCAAGACCTGTGCCTTGCTCCTCGCCCTCGTTTTTGGCAGGGGTTAATACTCTAGGGCTTGCCCATACAGATCTTCTAGCGTCTGAGTCTTGTGACGTGGCTGCGTGTGCGTGGGGAACCTACGGTGGATGTGGGATACTCACTGGTGTGAAAGGTAACCAGGTCAGTAGATGCCTGCAGCCTTGCCGGAGGATTGTCTTTTGATACGTCTCCCACAGAAGTGCAATAAGAGAGACTGCTCCCTGCAGGGGATGTCCCATGCTGGAGATCGGTGGGCTCCAGGGCATTCTACTGCATCAGGGGAACACGACATCTCAAGCTCAACCGTCCCCATTGGCGAGGGAGTGTCCCAGCGCTCAGGACGGCTCTTCAACGGGTGCAGCAGCCAAAGGAAGCCAAGAAGTTGTTCAAAGCTTCCCTTTAGTTCCCCAGCTCTGTGACTCCAGCCTGGTTACTTAAGTCCATTTCTCAACTGGAGACACCGGACGTGCTCATGGAGGCCGTACTTTGAAGCACTAAGTGCACTGAGCGCACTGGCTAAGTGTCATTCATGTGCAAGAGCTGTTTGAACAGCGATTGCTGACGGCTCCTCGACAGGAGGAGAGCTCCTCTAAGGGGTACATTCCCTGGCAGGCGCTACCTGTCCTGAACAGGCCTCCTGGACAAAAACACCCACCACAAAGCAGAGAGGGAAGGGGAGGGGGTGGAGAAGCAGCAAGGGCCTCACCAGTTTGTTCTCGTACAGCACCAGGCCGTAGTTGTGCGGCACAACGCTGAAGCGGTTTCGCCACTTCTTGTTTTCCTCCACGTATTGGAAGAGGTTCCCCGAGATGATGACGCGGTCCTCCAGAGGGACCTGCACAGAGGGGGAGACACAGCACAGTGAGCGGAGGAGGAAGGAGAATTGATGGTACGTTAGAGAAACCAAATTCGGGGGAGCCAAACCACATATGCCAGCTGGGGATCTGGCCTCTGGCCCCTAGGCCAAAAAAATGCTTCGCTCTTATACTGCATGGCATTTTCTACTTCTAGCTCAAGAGCTAGGTAAGCGGGACCTTCATTTTTTAGAGACAGGGTGGAGGCAGAGAGGCAAAGCGACTTGCCCAAGGTTACACAGCAGGTCAATGGCAGAGCTAGGATTAGAACCCAGGCCTCTTGATTCTCAGTCTGGAGAAATACCCCAAAGCCTAGAGCTGGAAGAGTCCAGTGGGTGCGAATGAACCCCTCATACATCACACTTCCCTTCAGAATTCTCATACTCGTTACATTCCCGCTCCCACTCCAGAAAAGTGCATCATTCAACTTATTGATCTGTATCACGGTAGCGCCTAGACCCCAATACAGATCACATATTATGGTGCAAGGCACTGCACATAGCGAGAAACTCTCCCTATGTGATCCACGACCCCCTTAATGCCAACTGGCAAGGACATTACAAGAATATGCTGATTTGGGTCCAAACATTCTGGTTCACCGAAGAATGTCATGTAAGGTTTTCAAGGAAAGCCAGGGTCACACTGGTCATTGATTTCATTGTAAAATGTATCTAGAGATACTATATAAGGACTTATGTGTATATACTGAAAAGATGTTCTTAGATTCTTATCACAGCAGAAGTGGAGAAACCGGTTTTCTGTCTGACACGAGAGGTTCATTCACTTGTCTCTCTGTCAGATGTAAATTACACATTGTAAACTAGGACAGTGGATGCCCATTTATATATGAAGTTATTGAAGTCAACAAGGAAGCAGCACAGAGGCAAAACAAGGACTATATCCCCAAAGCTCACAGTCCTGTCTCTGAGCACAGACTATGAGCTTTGGGGAGATAAGTAGATAGCAAAGATGACACCCCTCATCCTACACCTAGGAAGTAAATGGGCAGTGCATTTTCATTCACGAAAACAGGATCTCAGCCAGTTTGGCTGAAGATGCTGCAGCAAGCGTAGGGTGAGATAAGCTTCTTTAGACAAGAGAGTAACTTGTGAGTTAAGTTTAGTCTCTAGAAAGCACGTTATTGATTTTGTTTTATAAGTAACCCTTTGTTTCCAACTCATTATCTCCTGACTCTTTAGTCTCTGATAATAAACCTGTGGCTTTCACTATCAATATATCTCAGTGCTGTGATATTAACCAAGGTGCTGGATCCTGAGTTGACTCACACAAGTTCGTGTGTACATTGTTCTTTTGGGGACTGCAGACCTGGCATTTGTGAGAGCGTTGGGTGGATAAGGGGCTGAACACCTCAGGGGAACGCTTCAAAGGGTCTCGGGGACCGGGGCACACCTATTGCTGCTAAGCTGCAAAGCAAAGTGGGCGCTGGCAGAGCCCAGATGAGTGTGCTTGCACGACTAATAGGCTAGTGGTATCAGGGAGCTGACACCCAGCAAAGCACAAGCAAGACGCCCTTTTGCTGGAGGCAGGGGGTAACAAGGGGACTCACAAGCCTGGGTACCCCGAAACAGTCACACCCTACCCAGAAGGATTTATAATCTAACTGCGTAAGACATAGCATCGGAGGCCAACAGATTAGGTTAGTGGCCTACGGTCACACAGCAGGTCAGTGGTGGGAATAGGATTCAGGTCATCCTTGTCCGTACAAAGACCCATCCATTGGACTAGGCGGCCTTCAACTTTCTAAGCTTTTTGCCCTGAAAGCTCCTGTGTGTTAGAATTTATGTGATCCCAAACACAGGCTTGCCTAACAGTCCGAGAGAATTCACGTCTCAAGGGAATTTTTATGACCCATGGAATATAAACAAGAGCAAAAAGCACTTCTTGCGGAGAGTCTCTCTCTCTCTGTCTTGTAGCCAAGTTCTCAGCAATGAAAGTCAGCAAAAAGGATCAGTATTTATGAGATATTAGACAGGCGTAAGTGACCTAAATCCATAGACTCTGCCTCCCCCCAGCAATATTTCAGATGGGAAGCTGAGGCACAAAGACTAAGGATATGTTTTCACTGCAGAGTTAACTCAGGCTCCTGCCACACACAAAACCCACTCAGCTGAGTTTAGTGGTGCTTTTAAGCAGGGGGTGTGGGTTAGAGCCCAGGTTCCACTTTCACTGTGGCTGGCAGCGACGCACCCACTTTGCAGTGAGGACTCAGGCTAAGCCATTTGAATGCTGATAATCCACCAATGCCCCCCTTTGTGTCTGGAAGGACAGACAAGTCCTCCCACAATTTACTGGGAAAGACTCATACAGCAGCCCAGATGACTACAGCACAAAGCACCATGGGATATACCTCCAGCAGTCCTAGCGAGCGACACATGGGGAAGCATGGCACAGCACCAGTGAGGCTGCAGTCACTGATATGACTTTGCAGGGGGGGTTGCTCACACCTAAACTAGGCTAACTCAGTTGCTGATCACCTGGGTTAACGGGATCACCGTTAGGGTATGTCTACACTGCACTGTAAGCCCAGGGTTAGAACTCAAGTTAGCAGATCATGGGTTTGTTAACCTAGGGCTTGAGCATCTATGCTCATTTGTAACCCCAGGTTAGGAAGTGTTGAACCCTGGGTCCCAACCTGGGGCTCCAGCATCTACACTGTATTATGCAGGCCCAAGTCCAATCACCCTTATCCCAGACTTCCTTGTGTCCTCCAAAAAATGTGGCAGCCCTAGCCCTTTGTTCGTGGTGCAACATGGGAAAACTTGACTGTCCAGAGGGCAAAAAGTTGGTCCATGGGATACTTTTGGCAGACTCCCAGATCATGAGTCCAGGGGGGTTTGAGCAATAGGGTTTGAATCCTGGGTCCCAGCTTGACTAAGGCTTGGACCCCCCACACAGTCCTGGGACCCGGAATTAAAGTAATGTGTTACACTTGAGCCTCAGTTCAAACCCTGGCCTTACACTGTAGTGTAGACATAACCTCAGTGACTTGTCCAAAGCCTGTGGCAGAGCAGGGAATTGAACCGGGATCTTCAGCGTCCCAAGCTAGCTCTCTAACCACTGGACCACCATTCAGAGGCAGAACAGGTTAAAAAGTAACACCAACTTGAATGCTACTGCTGCTCACAATCTTTTTCTCTTCCCAGCTTTTTAATATATTCACAAAGGGGTTTTTTTTTAAAACCACTTTCTTGTAGGTGTGTCACATGTCAGTGGGAACCAACAACAGGGTAAACTGAGTGGCAAAATATATAGGGCTAAAACAGATCAGCATTCACCAAGACAGACAGAAGTTTTCCTCCACTCTTTCAGTTCTAGTAATCTGGGTGCTGCCTGTATCAATACTAGGTATGAAATGTCAGATAAAAGGGTAATTGTTAACTTGACAGTGTCCCTTAAAGAGACTAGCCTGTGGTCACACAGCTAGACCAAGGCAGAGCCATAAAAAGAACCCAGGAGTCCGGTTTCCCCCTCCCCTGCTCTATCCATGAGATTGCGTCAGTGATCAACATTCCCTCTAGGGTCATTATCCAGGGTTTTATAGCAACAGTAAATAGACTGGCTAATTCAATAAAAAAAAAAATGCATCATGCAATTGCATGTTTCTTCCAAGTACCTTGGAAAAGTAGAAGTAGAAAATACAGTTAAGGAGGTGACTAATTCAAGGAGGTGGGTAGTGAGAGCCAGTAAAAAAGGTTAATGGTAAGCTAGTCATAAGGCAAACAAGTGGGGTTTTTGACAGTAACAAGGATTAAAAGCCCAAGGGGGGAGAGAAGCGCATGGAAACGCCAGGCCTGGTACATAGACTATGGAATAGGACATTCAGCGAGAACACTCCACTGCATACACCCTCCGAACAAGATCCCTCACACCCCCAGGCAGGTATTGGGAGGAGAAGCTTTTAGGTGGCGCCTCAGTAGTCAGGAGTGAGTAAGTTTCTCTAGCAGGGTGGCTTGTCGCAGTCTGTGCTCAGAGCACCGCCCCATAGCCAGAGCCGCAAAGCCCCTCTGAGGTCAGCCCTGCACTCACGGGGTGTGGCGTGAATGCGATGCATATGGGTGGTGGCTCTTTAAAACCCAAGTGTTTATTTACAGCAGATGCCCCTGCAGGCTGAGACCAGACCCAGCTGGATACAATGTTCAGACAAACCCTTTGGTGCGGAGGTTGATGTACCAGATCCCCTGTAGAAAGGAGCTGGGTTTCAGTGCTAGCCACCGAGAGCCACTTTCTGGCCTACATTCGAGAGACCCACATTCCACCAGATGTGGCCAGCCCTGCCCTTCCCTCCCCATAGAGTGATCCAATACCCACCGCCATTCAGAGATGCACCAGGAGATAGGGGTCTCGTCGGGACCAAGCAGAAGCCAAGGAGTGGGGAGGAGGGGGCCATGGCTTCTATTGCGACCCCATAATTCTGGACACCCGCTTTTAAAGTAGTCACAGCCCATTTAACATCACTGGTCCCCCTGGGATTATAGTAGAAGACCACTAACAGCAGCCCCTGCCACAGGACATGAGTCACCGTTATAGCCAGTCAGTGTCCATAGACTCCAGTGGCTACTGGTCACAGGGACACAGAACCGGATCCACTATGCCCAAGCACAAGACAGCCCCTCATTTCGGAGCAAAAAAGCAAATCCGCCACCTCCTGTGGTGACCGGCTATTGATTCCTGCAAGTCTTCGACCAAAAAAATGCCACCAAGTCATGAAAAGCCAGAGGTGTGCCCTGTGATAGAAGATGACCGAGGGCTTGTCTACACAGGACCAGAATAGCTAGTGTGGAGCGGATTACTCCGGAATAGCTACTCCCGTCTCCCTAAACGTGTCGTGAGCCACAGTAGCCACCCCACATCAGGGCAAGCTCACTCTCCTGGTAGCCTGGAGTGGGACCAGCAACAGGAGGTTGGAATGCCCAGATTTCCTGGCACCCCAAATTCTACTCTCTCCTCCTTTCTACAGGAGAATCAGCGCAGTTCCCACGGTGCAGACATCCTTCAGAGGACATCTTACAACCAGCATCCCTGCCTGCTGAGCATGCACATGAACGATCTCACCGCATCATCGGTAACAGTAGAGGTTTGCGCTGGGATCCTTGGCCAGCAGTCCCCTGGCCCGGGCCAAGCGCCAGTTTGCCGCCACTTTCCCCCTGCCCCAGCCACGCACGTCTATAGTTTGATCCCTCAGGATCCCAAAGCACTCAAAGGCCCTAGATAAGTGCAAGTTATTCTATGGAGTGTCTGTCCGGCCGGGCGTTTGTCCCTGGGCAGAGAGACAGCAGTGCAATTACGTGCTTCAATAGTTTACACTGGGGAGAGCAGGGGATCAGCTGGAACCCCAAGCTTATTTTAGAAAAACCAACAAACAATGGGCTGCTGCAAACAGCTGAAGGATAACTGATCCGCCTTCCTGCAGCTGTCAGTTCCCAGAATTACTCAAGAGGTGCTGCAGCCCATTAACCGAACCCTTTCAATATTTTTGTGGGGCTCATTTAACACCGTTAACAGGGGATTCAGGAGACTCCTGGGGCCTGACATCCCCCTACCCCCTCGCCCCCGGCCAGAATGAACACATTCTCTTGCCGGAGGTAGTTAATGGCACTGTCCTATGGGACAGAGTCACCCACACCTGGAACAGGGGAGGGAAAGAGGCGGAGGCGACACCAGCCATGTAAGCAGGCTGGCGGAGGGGGTGGTTGAATGATGGGGGCAGATCAGATTTAAGGATTTAGGGTGGGGGAGGTCCAAACACACCCATTCCCCGGTATCATCGAATCCAGGTCCCGCCACTGGCTTTATAGGGATACTCATTTCTCTGCTTTGTCAGGAAGAACCAAGAATTCAGCATTTTCATTATTTAAAAATACTGAGGCTCTCCAAGCGCTTTGCGAACACGGAGCCAGGCAGCACTTTCAGTGTTAGCCAGGTTTGAAGATGGGGACACTGAGGCAGAAAGAGCCTGCTTAAGAGACTTGCCCAAAGTCACCGAGTTAGACACAGAACACGCAGCTCCTGACTTCCACCCCTGGGCTCTAACCACCGCCGTGCTTCCTCTCACCGAGAGAACGTGTGGGCAGACCGGAGACCTGGCTGAATCTCAGCCTAAGCAGGAAGTGCCGGAAGGGCCCAGGATCTAGACACGCCCAGTGTGTGTCTGTGCTTCCAGTTTGCACCACTCTGCCGAGTGCTGGAAACAGGCACTGCAAGACAACACGCCATGGCCTCTGGTGAGCGCTTACAGCTCATCGGCCCCACCAGCCTTACTGGCCAAACTGCCGATTGGGCCCTCTGACCCTGAGTCAGGACGTCTCCGCACAGTCAAAGAAGGAACGCCGGCCAGTCAGGCAATTTCCAGAGGCAAATGGGACATGAACTTCCCTTGGACTATTTGGCAACTGCCTTCCTAGGTCTCTGTTTTCAGTGTATTGCAGGAGGACTAGACCCTGCAGGTGTATGCTGAGATCAAGATCTTCCTCTTCTCTCAACTCCTACGACCTAGAATCCTAAAATCCACCCACCGTTAATGAGTTTCTCCCCATCCCGCTATGAGCCAGAAGAGGAAGCCAGGTTGTGAAGTTAAAAAATAAAAATAAAAAATACATTGGCGTGTCAAGGGAGTTCTGGAGAGAGGTCAGAGATTCAGCAAGGGAATTTCCCCAGGGAACGGGGATAAGAGCAGCCAGGCGATATTGCCTTTAGAGACCGATCGCAAGCAAGGAGGCTGAAAAGGGACAGCAAGAGAAGCCGTATTTATTCATTTGTTAGTGTGCACAGTTGGCCTGGCACCCATAACACATGATCGCTCGCCTGCACACAGCATCTGGGCACACGTTGCTTCTGCTCAGTTTCCCATCATCCCTTAGAATACAAGCAGGGCCTGGCTGGCTTGCCCATATTGGTAAAGCGTCTCTAAGCTCTAGATACAAGGGAGTAACTCCTGAATGACTAGCGAGGCCTGAGCGGTGTACATCAGATCTGCAGCGTGGCGCAGGGTTTCGTGGCGTCTCACGTTGCCAACACCTGAGCTTGTCCAGCTCTCGGGTTGGCTACTTTCTCTCCACCCGCTTGCCCACAAGTTGCCATCACTAGTCCCAAGTCCTCAGACATATGGAGTCAGGCAGTCTAGGCAAACAGCCAACAGCAGCGACGACTAAGGCTGTGCACTGGGACCCCAACAAGTCCAGCTCTCTGTACGGCAGTTGATTTTCAGGGGCTTGTGTGACAAAGGGAGACAATTACGGCACATCCCCAATCAGGAACTGAAATACCACGAGACAAGAGCAGACGTCATCTTTAATACCGAGCAATGGGCCACCAACATTATAGGGCTCCGTGTGCGGCGTTCCATCTCTGACCGGAGTGAAATGCCTGTTGAATCAAGACTGATCATTGCAGGCTGGAACCTGTAGTATCCATAGGCTGCACCTCTGTATTAAAGATGAAGCCGGCTGCAATCTGTTCTGTTTCACGAACATTATGTGCAGCATTCTGGGTGGGCAGAGCACAGTAGCCATGGCTTTAGCCCGTCTCTAAAGGAAACCAGGTCAGAGTCTTGAGAAGTCCTGCTCTCAGGCTGCAGTCCCCCTACCCATCTACTTTTACATGGCACGTTCAGCACGTCTTGCATCATTGCTTTCCACTTAGGGGCAGATACCTTTTCCCACCTGCTCTGCAAATACAGGACGCAATATGCAGAGTCCAAACTCGCTCCCTTGCTGGGGACTGGCTTCATAAACTCTGTGGGTTCAGCTCAAACCTCCTGCCCCTGACTGCTCCTAGCGTTCCTCCATTAGGACCACTCAGCTCATACCCTAGATCCTCACTCCTTTATTATCCAGGTGAGGTAATAAACCACCTGCCCTGGTGAGTCAGCAGAAGCCACTTCACACCCCACCTTCCTGGAAAAGGGTTTCGGGCAAACACTGCCTGCCTGTTATGCTCCTTCCCCTCCCCCCTCGCCCCCACACACACACACTCCGAGAGCTACTGAGCAGAGATCTCAGACTTAATCTGAATTTAAAAGGCAAGTTACAAGCTCAGGACATGACAGCTCAGCTTCACTCCCCGCTCCACCCCCTTCCTTGCGATTTCCATTTAGCGAGGCCTTGGCGTCAACTAGAGACACATTAATCCACGGGGCCTCATTAAGCAGGGACACCGTCATTCTGGCAGGCTGCCCAGCCAGGGAGGCGGACAGCACTGAGAAACTCCAATTGCTCCTACGGGTGCCTGGCAGGAAGAACGGAGGGTTTGTTCGTGAATCAAATCCTCTTGCTTCCTTGCAGCGCTCCTTCAGAACAGGACCGGGCGACTAACTAGAAGCCAAGTCACAGCCACAAGCCAGCCTTTCCCGAAGGAGCAAGTGGTCCAAACACGTGGGGCCAGAGGCCCAGGGATCAGCACCTCCAATCAGGGCCAGATTGGAGCATGCACTCAGCACCCAGCGTGCCAATGAACCTGGCCCCGGCTGTGGGTCCTGAGCCCTGAAGATTCTGCTCCCAGCATAGGAAACGCTGATCGCAGACCCTGCTCCAAGTACCGGGGGTTGATCTCCCTGCACCTGGAGTCAATGAGCGTGATGGCTACTCGGCACCATTCAGGATCAGGCCAAAGATTTGGCTCTGCAAACCAGCAATCACCTCTGGAACCTGGGGGGGGGGCTGGAGGTTTCGCAGCGACCAGGAGAAGCTAAACTGATCTCCCCGCAGCAGATCAGCAGTGGAATGTCCTATTTATATAATCATCTGGTTTTAAAGTTACACCATGTCCCTGACCTCTGCGACTCGCTTCCATTTCTCAGACATTCCACAGCCACTAGCTGGGATTTATGACACAGGCAACCTTTAAGCGGCACTCACTGGGAGGGCTGGATGGATCCGCGTTTGGTGATCCACCCAGCACTAGTGAATGCCGGGGCCTCGTTCCTCACAGGGGTCTCATTCATCCCCTGTTTATTTTGCTTAACACACCCACTGAGCAGACTGTAACATGCACCTGCACCACCCTCTATTGTGACATCCTTGCTGCTACGGGACAGAGCTGGATACATACCACGCAGGTTACGTGTTTGTCTCGTCTGCTCTACACCAGACATTAAAGATGCCACAACATTTTCCAGAAGAGTAGGCGTGTGCCTGAGTCACCTGGACTAGATGTTCCCTTTCCCCATGAGATTGTATACAGTGTGCCATTACATGGTTGCCCTCCACCCCAGAGGTGGCTGCATTACAGCACTGGACATTCAGCACTCTGTGCTTATTTGGGGTTCGAGTCTGATCTCTCTCACTGGTGTAACGCCATAGACTTGTGGGGAGACTTTACACCAATGCAAACCTGATCAAAATCTGACTCAGTGCTCGTGAAGAACTTTGGGATCCTAAAAAATATTATATATATATATATCCTCCTCCACCCTGACCCGAACCCAACCCCAGCTCTCTTTACCCCATATCAGAATCAGTGAACGGCTGGTGAATTCCACTAATACCGCAGTTGCGTAGTGTCTCTCTCTCTCTCTCTCTCTCTCTCTCTCTATTAAGGGTAGAACATACACTTGTCTTGTCCATCCTAGACTTTACCACCATCACGACTCCAGCGGTGAGCAGCATCGATGAACAGGGCTCCAAAAGCAGCAGGCGTTTAGCGATCATGATGCCATCTATCATTAAGCCTTTGTTATGGTGGCACCTAGCAGCCCCTAATCGAAGTCAGGCCCCCATTGTGCTAGGTGCTGTACAAACTCAGTGACAGTCCAAGCCCCAAAGAGCTTACAAAACCGGCCATTGGTGCGCTGGGGCCGGCCCTGGTAACAGCAATGGTTGGAAATCTTAGGGAAAAGCAGCTATTGTAGACCCAGTCAGGGAGGTTATCTTGTAACAAGAAAGTGGGGTGCCTTTGGTTCCCTGAGCCAAGCATCCATGGCAGGGGTCCCTGTCTTCTTCTGGACACCCCATTCACTCACACCTCCTGTGGCTGCACTTTACCAGTTAATCAGCATTGTGAGCTCTCCCCAGAGACCCCAGCATTCCTACCATGCGGGCAAGCATGCGCGAGAGGGTGTAGGCGTCCAGAGAAGTTACTTAACTCACTTGGGACCCACCTCTAGCTCTGAATCCAGGTCCTGTGGAGGAGACTGCTGGAACGGGACTCAAGAACAGAAGGCCTGTTCATTGGGACAGCAGCTGCGTGCATGATCCTCTGGGCACGCCTCTGAGTTACCGTTACCAAGCAAGGCGGCACCGCCACATCCCTGTTCTCACCTGCACCACTGCATGTGCTGACGGGTATGAGCCATGCTGACTCCAAAGGCCAGGCTCGCCCCACCAGCCTCCACTTCCCTTACGAGAACTCACCAATATTGACAGCGAGTTTCTGATCGTTCCAATCAAGCGCTATACAGAGCTATTGCAAATACCCCACTTCCAGAGCCAGGCGATGAGAACAGAGGGAGAGAGAAATGAGGAGGCGCAGGCCAGGGAGAAGAGAGGTTTCCAGCAGCGACGTGAAGTTACAATAGATGCATCGGGTCGCTCCTCTGACTCTCCGAGGCGACTGTTCTGGACCGGAAGGCGGTCTGGCTGCAGAGAAGGAGGCTCTTGCGCGAACAGCGCTGTTACAACAAGACGACAAAGGTGGCTGGCACTAACTGAACAGCTAGAGAAGAAGAAAAAAGCCGCCCTCAGGATCCCCTGCAATGCCATGGAGAGCAAGTGTCGGCACGTGGGCTGGGCTGGCAGCCGAGGTGACCGAACGAGTGTCCCAGAGCCAGAGCACTGGGCTGGCAGGGCTACAAAGGCTATCAAGCCACGTGCTTCATTTTGTTCTGGAACGTCCCCATTTTGCAGCCGCAGAGTGGCAGTGGTGGGCTCAGGAAGAGACATAGAGCGCCTCCCCAGAAGGAAGCGCTGGATAAACAAAATACACACACACACACACACACACACACTGAAGTGTTTACAGCAGGGGCTGCGACTCGTGCCAGTCTTAATGCTCTCTAAACAGGCTCTCACGTGGATCACTGCTGTGGAAGGGGAACTCAGGCCCAGCAGAGCTGTTTCCCATTGCGTGTTCACTTGAATTAATGACCATTACAAAAGAAACTTTCAAGACAGTAACCAGATAGTCCAAAGCTGCTGCAGCCTGTCAGGACAGGCCCACGCTTTGCAGGCCCGGAGCACAAGCCAGCCCAGCCCCTGGTTAACGCATGTTCCACCCTTTCATGAAGAGTTGTGAAGAGCTTGGAGGTCGTTGGAGGGAAGGTACCATGTAAAACAGGCCTCAAACGCCCCCACGAGGCTGTTCTCCCCTACTTTACCAGAGGGGGAAAGTGGCACAGAGTGGGAGAGAGATTTGCCCAAGGTCACACAGCAAGTCTGTGGCAGAGAAAAAGCAAAGCTCCCAGATCCTCCGACCCACAATCCGGTGCCTTGACCCCATGAGCATCTTCTCCCTGGCAGTCCTGCTTTAGGTGGAGTGGCACGTGTACCAGAGACGAATTGGCCCCAGAGTCCAGACCATCCCACCCTAATCTCATTTCAGTCTAGAACTCGGAAGCTGCTGGCCAGGTTCTCTTGGGGTCCCTGCAAAGCCCACGGCTCTCCCATGTGTTTATACAGCACCATCCTGAGCAGCGGCATCTATGCACTTGCAGAGGGATGGGGCTGAATTATGTGAGCACTGGGCAGAAGTTTCTAACAGAAACTGCTTAACCCACCTGGGGCCAGAGCTAGAGCTGAGCCATCTGTTCTGGAGCCAGAAGGTTGTTGCAACACAGAGCCATTCTTGTTAGAGTGATCTTATCCGGAGTAGAAATTCCCCTCTCCTCCCCATTCCCATTCATCCCTCCCCTTGCCCTCCCTCTGCCCCATGTTTGTTACAGTCAGTCTTGAAAGTATTAGAATCTAAATGGGTGACAGGTAAATGAAATTTACTCAGGGGACATTAAAAGATAGACAAGCGGTGCCCATGCTCGCTGATAATTAAATCTACCAAGCGAGCACGAACTAAATGCTATAATCAAATAGCATTATCCAGTGCAATTCACCTACTGAAACTCCACTTCCAAACATTATATCGCAGGGTTTGGTTTGTTTCCAGCTAGGAAAAGAGTCAGACCAACTAATATGGATACTCATTTCTAAGTATCAGTTGAAATCAAAACTAATCCTTCCCAGCCTAATTATAGGCCCAGAAGGAGTGATTTCCCTTCCCTCTTCTAACCAAAGGCTTCCAACCTCGCACAGCCTGGTATTTCCTGTCTCTGGCTCTTTGTTTAGGGTTGAAGTTCACATTCTCTTCCCCCTGCAGTGGGAACAGGTCTGAGCTGCAGACAGGATGAGTGGCTCCACTGAACTGGTGAAGAATTGAAACCCAAATGCTCCTCCCCACCCTGGAAAAATATCAGCCAGAGTGGAAACAATGCAAACCTAGCTTGAATCTTAAAGATCTCCAAGATTCAGTCTCGGGCAGCAGCCCAAACAGGAGGGTGCGACCCTACCCACTATATCCATCAGCAACAAACATCACAAGGGTGTCTATACTCCGGAAGCTTCTGAAACCTTCCTGTTGCTAACATAGCACGAGAGATGGAACTCATGATGCTTGTGATTAAACCATCTGGTCAGTTTCCCCAATCTCAGCAGGGTCAGGGCTACTTCTACTTGGACTGCAAGCTCTTTGGAGCAGGGATGTTTTTTGTTGTGTTTGTACAGCACCTAGCACAATGGGCCCACAACTGGCGACTCTCAGTGCTACCGCAATACAAATCAATCCATGCATCAGTAGTTGCATGTTGATGAGATGTGCCTCTGAGCAAGGCCCAGACTCCAGTCAGTCAGACTATTACTAATTGCAATAATGCATTCGTTTTAGACTGTACCTAGGTCCTCCTAGCCTATCGCACATCCCAGGTTAGCTATTCTAATTAACTTTGTGCTCTAGTACATGACCAGGTTAACTCTTTAGCTGCTGGCTCATTCCAGCGTGACCTATAGAATAATAAGCTAGTAAGTACTGGCAGGGGCAAGGTGTTCAAAGCTTCCTGCTTCGATCCCCAGCGCTTTGCCTAGCTACATTTGCACCTGGAAACTGGAAAAGCAGGCATGTGGTTTTACACGAGGGGGATGGGAGGCCGGAGGGACCGGATGGCAGGCTATGCTCTGAATATAGGAATTTGCATAGTCAGTCAGACCCAGTGTCCGTCTGGTCCAGTACCTGTCTGTCACTGGCCAGTAGCACATGCCTCAGAAGGTTTACTGCCTGCTTCGGGATCAAATGGGAGAATCTGTCTCCCAGCATTAGATCTCCTAATCCCCCTAGTTAGGGAGACTGGCTTATGCCCTGAAACAGGATATTTAATATCCCTTCTCAAATTTGTCAGCAGCCGTTGTAACGGCACATTCTCGTTATCATGTAAGGATCCAATCTCTGAAGCTCTCGTCCCTAGCCCCGTGTTGCAGGGAGCACGCTTCTGGACGCAAAACCGCCATCATCTATGCAGATGGAAATTCTCTCAGATCCACCTATCCGCCCAGAGCTCACTCCCTCGAATGTCTGTGGCACCTCGGGCAAGGTGCCCGTGCTGCTCCATGCCAGCAGTTTGGAGCTACAATGGGCATTAGGAGTCAGACATACAAGGGAGCCCAGTGAAAGGCAAGGTGGGGCTGCAGTGCACCAGGGAGCCCATTCACTCCCTCTGTGGCTAGGGGAAATGAATCACATTGCACAAAGCCGCAATTAAGTCACTTGACTCACTCGGGAAGGAAAAGCCAACGCTGGAACTTGGGCAAGAGCCAAGCTGCAGGGTGAAGGGCCTGTACCAGCTCCTGGCCTGGAGTAGGCGTCCCAGAAGGTCTAAGGCTAGAAGGTACTGCTCCCCCAGAACGAGCCCCAGAGCTTCAACCACCGGCTGCTTGCCGTGCCCCCCTTTAACACACATCCCGTAAGCACGGGTTCAACTCCACAGCCGCTGTTTGGCTTGAATTGCTGGAAGAACTTGGCCTTTCCCCACTATATAGAGGTGAAATTTTCCACTCCAGCTTTCTCCCGGATCTCGCACTGGAAGATCCCCACCAGGAAGGCCTGCTCTCACAGCGCTGCATAAATGCATCATTGCTGACACTCCCGGCAGCAGACTGGCCTGGGGCATCTGCCTCCCATCCCCGTGAGCCCACCTTTCAGGTGCATTTGGGCACGCACACAGCTCCCAGAGCCAAAGCTCCTTTGACACCGAAGCTGGATCCGTTTTGTAGCCCATCCCCATTTCTGCGCTCAGGTCTGAGTGCGAAGATGTTGCAGGGAACAGCGACCTAAGCCAGCCTCTGGAGCGGAGCTGAACCAGAGATCCCAGGACAGGGCAATGCTCAGAGGAAGTCTCCCTTACCTTGCGGTGGAGCAGCTGGGCCTGCGGCCCTCCGTTGCCCTCAATTTCATACCGGACGCTGTTGAAGAGCGCGACGCCATACTGTTCCTCGTAAAACTGGCAGAATTCCCCCAGCACCTTCCCGGTTTTCTCTGAAAGTCAAAATGAAGAGAAGTTTAACACAGATGGCCCGACTTCAAAACACATCCAAAACCCACCAGACACGCACGCTACAAAACCCCTCCCCCATCTGCTGGGGAGACTCCTCGAGTCCCTTTGCACTTTAACACGAAAGCCTGGGACCGAGATGATCAGTAAGGAAGTGTCTCACTTCCTGCAGCTGTGGGGGAATATCTACCAGCTGAAAGCATCCCTATCATGATGGTTAGCGTATCACTGGCCATCTGTTTGTGGGCTCGGGGGCGGACGGTTAGTGGAATCATCTTACTCTGATGAGCAGCGGGAGGGTTACTGATTAATCCATACACACTCTATTGCATTAGCAGGACTTGTGCTCATTTCTCCTCCTAGTCTAGATCCCTTCCAAATTTAAAACAACCTCCCCCCACCCCCCGCGAAGTCCAACTTTTGTTTTGATCACAATACTCCTAGAAGACTGATGCTGAAGAACCCACTTGCACCTAGGCTAGGACCGTGTAGTCTCCCAGTTTGCAATAAACGGCTCTTTAACTTGTCTGCCTGCATTTCTATGGCACACATCACTGGGCCAGATACAGAAACAGGAGTCCTTCTGCCCTGACCATCCAGCCCTTTCTTGCGTTAGTGGTTATGCCAAGTGGGGTCACTTTGCCATATGGCTTCCTCATGCCCACATGCCCCACTCTTAGCTCTTAGAGATGGACAGGAAGAGGCATGAGAGAAAGATGGGGCTTTTGCTACTTTTTGGGTGCAATGTGACAGGCTCATGCAGGGCACCGATCACTGGGGAATTCCACCTCTACCAAAAATGTCTTAAAAACGGTCTTCCGAGTGGCCCGGGTAACCTCAAAGTCCATCACCTGTCGTGTCACTTCAGCGCTGCCCGTTTCCTCCCGCTCCCGTTCTGAATGTGCCAGGAGAAGCCAGCCAACCGGAGGCCCTCTGGTTATGGAAGGAATCCCACAGTCCAGCCCGATTATGGAAGGAATCCCACCAAGTGCCCATGGGAGCTGCTCCAGTGCACCTGCCAGCAGCCTATCATCCCCGCGCTGCCCAAGCGGCCTTCCCTGCCTGAAGGGGAGGTTCCATCCTCTTACTGGGGAGTGGCAGAGATGCAGAACACTTTTCACCTGCATGTTCCCTGTCTGGACCCAAACCCAGCTCTCTCACTGGTGAAAGGGCGGCAGCTTTCGTCACATGCGACCTGCCCCCGGGTGCAGGCGCTCAGCACATCCTACTGAATCAAACAGCCCTGGGCCAGGTGAGTCACCTTTCCATCAGCGTCCGATCCACAAACAAACCCGAATCGTGCAACTCAGAACGGAGTGGTGAATAAGGGCATGTGGGCAGACTGTGCCGCTCAAAATATTTTCCCATTCCTAGTGCCAGCAATAGCAGCGACCTTTGCCAGGAGGCAGAGCTGGCCAGCGCCCAGAGTGCCGCCTCCCCTACTGGGAGTCATGCTCCGGTCTTTGGAAGCAGAGGCCAAGATGCAGAGTAGAGGGATACGGGAAAGACTCCTACAGAGACTCCAGAAACCCTGATTTGGCCATATAGCATCAGGTGGGAACTCAACAACAGTTTTGTTTCATACGAGAACAGTCACTGGTGGACTTGGGGCAAGAGATAGTGGAAATCACGGGGGAATTTTAGTACAACATACCACTGGGACCAGGTGACAATATATTCAAAACTAAGGTCTGCTCTACAGTTAAACTGGTTATTGGCATAGCTGTGTTGGTTAGGGCTGTGATTTTCATGCTGGTATACACCCTGATATATGGGCATAAGAGTGCTTTTGCCAGCATAGCGTTTGTCTCAGGGAACTGGTGAGTTCCCACGTCTCAGGGAATCACTATGCCGGGAGAAACTCGGTTATGCTGGTATAAGCTGTTTCTGCACTATGAAGGTTTGCCAGTACAACTCTGCTGGTATAGCGATGCCAGCAAAGCTTTTCTAGTGCGGGCAAGGCCCCGGGGGTCCCTCCTGCCCTGCTACCAGTCTAACACACAAGCTGTTCCATACCAAAAGGAGAACTTTCTATCGGGGTGGTAAATACTTGGTAACTTACATTGGCACGAACCAGTCAGCCTCTACCACCGACGCTCCCGCACTACCCAGCCAGGATTTCTCCACTGTATCACAGTTCAAGATTCTTCCTTGGCTCAGTTTGCTGTTAGGGCCCCACGATCCAAACTCTATCCCTGCTGTAGCCATGACATTTCAAAATAACCATAACACGCAGCATGGCGACAGCGGGCAAGTACTAGGCGCATTTGTTCCAATATGTATTTGATCAGGGAAGTTCCTCCCCAGCTCTTTGGGATTCTGCAAAGAACTCCCTTAACCGCGCTGGAGGATACCAAGTCGTCCGTGCTGGCCACCAACTTGGCTGACGCCAGAGACCTCCAGAGCTAAAAAGCATGAACCTCTGCAGTCAGGTTCGGAAGCTGGGCTGGGACAGAGTCAAACTCACATCCGCTGTGGCTCCAGCGGAGGCAGAACACATTGAGCAGCGGGTTATACTAGCAAGGTCACTAACAGCAGGACAACACCAGTGAGTCAGACGTACGTGGACCAATTCTCAACTGCCCCAAGGCTTCTTCTAGGAGAAAACCCTTCTCGCATCAAGGCTTGTTTGTGTTGCAGCCTAAGATCACCCCTCAGACCTGAGACTCCCACCTGCTTCCTCTGCTAGTGTCGGGAGCACTTGGAGCTTCCTGCAGCTCTGGGACTCCCCAAGGGGCAGCCGCCTCCCTTGAAGAAGGCCTTGCCATGACTGCACATGGCCTCAATTCACACCACTGCAAGAGTCTTCCGGGCCCCGCCCCTCTTGCCCTCTGCGATAAGGGCTTCTGATAGAGAGACGGCAACGCAGGCACGGTGATTATGACTTTGATAATGAAAGTGAAGGATGGGGCTTGGCTGCGTTCATACACAAACCCAGTAATGAGCAGGGATAAAGGTTGCCCTCCCTACCCCACCTCCAGGGCAGCGCTCAGCGCAGACGCTGTATTTAACTGCGGCCTAGAAAGGCAAGTCAACAGCTGAGACAGGCTCTGAAGTTACCAGTCACAGCCCCCAGCTGAGGGGCGTTCTATAATCCTCTGCCAGCTCCAAACTCAGTCGTTCAGCAACCACCACAGATCCCTGCTCCACTGCTACCTACTCCCGATCATTTCATAACATGCCTGCTCATTAGATCCCCAGGGAAGATGCAAAGCAAAAGGTACACAAGCTGCTCCCCATGTAAAACATGTTCAGCTCTTCCAGAAACACTGCATCCCCATCAGTACCAGTCACTGCTTTCCAGCAGGCATTTCAAAGGGACCTGAAGGGAGTTCAGTGGGATTCAGCTGCCTAATTCCCTTTTGGTTCCTTTAAAAAGTCCCAGCCCCCATTCGGTTTAGGCCCCAGTCATGCTGCCACTGAAATCAATAGGATTTTATCTATGATTGGTTTTCCCGAAGTGCTCACACATATGCTAATGCACCTTCCCCGCCCCGAACAGCTCCCAATCCACGTTCCACAAGGCAACAGGGAGTGATACCAGAACAGGATGCCATGGGATGCCACTCAATGTGCAGCGGCAGTCAAAAAAGCACACAGAATGTTGGGAATCATTAAGAAAGGGCTAGATGAGAAGACAGAAAATATCATATTGCCTCTATATAAATCCATGGTACGCCCACACCTTGAATTCTGTGTGCAGATGTGGACACCCCATCTCAAAAAAGAGATATTGAAATTGGAAAAAGTTCAGAAAAGGGCAACAAAAATGATTAGGGGTATGGAACGGCAGCCATATAAGGAGAGATTAAAGAGGCTAGAACTTTTCAGCTTGGAAAAGAGATGGCTAAGGGGGGATATGATAGAGGTCTATAAAACCATGATAGATGTGGAGAAAGTAAATAAGGAAGTGTTATTTACTCTCTCTCTCATAACACAAGAACTAGGGGTCACCAAATGAAATTAATAGGCAGCAAGTTTAAAACAAACAAAAGGAAGTATTTTTTCATACAACACACAGTCAGTCAATCTGTGGAACTCCTTACCAGAGGAAGTTATGAAGGCCAAGACTATAACAGAGTTAAAAAAAGAACTAAAAAAAAAAAAACTCTGCAAGAAAGAACTAGATAAATTCATGGAGGACAGGTCCATCAATGGCTATTAGCCTGGATGGGCAGGAATGGTGTCCCTAGCCTCTGTTTGCTAGAAGCTGGGAATGGGTGACAGGGGCTGGATCACTTGAAGATTACCTGCTCTGTTCATTCCCTCTGGGGCACCTGGCGTTGGCCACTATCGGAAGACAGGATACTGGGCTAGATGGACCTTTGGTCTGACCCTATATGGCCATTCTTGGGAACAATAAGATCACATGGTTACTCACTAAGGTATGCACGCGTCTTGGGTGTATCCAGACGCTGCAGTGGGAGCAGGATTGGGCTGCTTGGTTGTAAGCTCCTTGGATCAGGGACCTTGTCTGGTAGGTCTGTACATTACTGTGCACACCTCCCATAGGAGGGGGATTTATAACACTAAGAACCAGAATGGTTTTGGCAGACCACTCCATCCCAGTACCACCACCGGGAAGGTCCTGAAATCCCTATCTATCTACCCCTCCATCTCGTCACTGACACACAGCTGGCAGGGTCTCTGCTGCAGCCCGCTCTGCTTCACCCGTCCGCCAGCCAGGCCGTCAGAAGGTTCAGGATGGATGAGCAGAGCCGCGTTTCTGGCGTGTGACTTTTCCCTCCGTACTGCATCCAAGACAGAGCCCCTGAACACACGTCCCCGTCACGTGGGAGAAGGCTGATCTACCAAGGGATGCTACCGAGTGCAGTCAGCAAGGCTGCCCGTACCACGGCCATGCCAGGGACGGGACAATCCAAACTCTCCCAACTGGCGCGGCTGCTTGTTCCCAGTGATTATGTCTGCACAGCATGGGAAGCGGGGTCCCCCTATGCACACTGCAGAACGGCAGGGAAGGTCCCCTTTGGACTCTTGCTTGAATGTCGAGACATGAAGGGAACATTGTCCATTGAACAGACACCACCTGAGAACTATTCTATTCCCGGCTCTGACACTGCCTCTTTGTGCAACCTTGGGCAAACGACTTTCCCCTTCGGTGCCTCAGTTTCCCTTCCATCTCCACAACACTAGGCCTTAACCGCCTCCGAGTTGCCATGGATTTCAGTGGGAGCAGAGTTAGGCCAATGCCCAGCACTACTAAAACTCCCATCCTCCATGCAGTATACAATGTCTTAGCCCCAGTGTGGTTGTGGGTTACACACTTATTAACGCTACACACACACACACACACAAAGACAGATCCCAGAGGCAGGAAATTCCAGACATTAAGATTGTTCCGTCAATACTCGCATGCCCGTATTGCACATCCTGTAGAGTGTGTGTAATACAGGACTGTGGTTATGGAGGAAGAATGGTGGAGTTATGGTATAAGCCAGGGGTGGGCAAACTACGGCCCGCAGGCCGGATCCGGCCCCTCAGGGTTTTGGATCCGGCCTGCGGGATTGCCCCCCGTGGCGCTCCAGGAAGCAGCCGGCACCACGTCCCTGCAGCCCCTGGGGGAGGGGGAGGCAGAGGGCTCCACGCGCTGCCCTCGCCTGTGGGTACCTCCCCCGAAGCTCAAGGATACTTTTAACCACTTACAGAAGCAGCCCCGTGTCCGTGCTTAGCGGCACATTGGAGGAACTTTCCTACAGAGCATGCAGTCTGAATACAGACCATCTGAGGCTGGCACCAGTAATGGGACTAGCCTCCATGGAGGGTAGGGAAGAGACAGGCTGCAGAAGAACAGGGAAGGTGCATGGTATAACAGAGCCTGCTCTTCCACTGCAGCCACAGATACCTTCCCAAACGGCCTCTGCACCACCACATCTGCTCCAGCAGGGCTCTGGCTTTTCCAGCCACAACCCAGGCCTTAGAGAGAACAGGTTTAGATCAGGATCTGTACAGATCCCACCGCACCTCCCCACCCCCTCTCCCAACTCTTGCTTGTCGGATCGTCCATCCACGCGGATCCATTCTGCGATGGAGTTTGTGACAAGCCCAGGCGTCAGGTTGGCAAAGCAGAGCTTTCCTTAAGGTGAGCTGAGCAGAAAGAGTGAGAGACAAACTCATAGCCAGTCTGGGAGCATCTAAGCAGGTACTTTCTGCTTTTGAGAGGCAACAGCTGCGTTTCACAGGGATTCTTTCAAACAAAATCCTTTCCCAGGCGAACCACCGTCGGGGAATTAGAGGAAAAGGTTTTCGGTCACTTTAACAAGCCCACGACTCTAGCCCCTTAAGAACTTTGTGCAGACAGACCGTGTGCTCCAGCCAGGGAGCCCTGCCAGATTGCACTGCTGGGAGCACCACACACACAAGGATTTCCTGGGGCTATCAGCAATAACTGGAGGTTTGGGGTGGGGGGCAGGGTGAAACCACTGTGCACTTTCGCCTCTGGTCTTTGGCTTTAAGAGGCGTACGGACAAGCCATGTTTACAAGCGTCTCAGAGTGCCCGAAAGGGGATCGTACGGGTGTGGCACAGGGGAGCTCGCCTGCTAAGGGCCAATGACACTCGCTAAGGCAAGGCACAGGATGGGAACGCTGCAGGGGCTTCCCGCACCTAGCGGACCTCACCCATGGCGTTCAGCAGCACCCGGAACACCCCAAGCAGCATCCTGGGGCTTGCGGACTCCAGCGGGAAGGCGAGTGAGTTCACCTACTGAACAGCTCGGCGGCGGGCGCGTTTTGTTCCCCCTCCCACTCACAGGTGCTCTCTGATTGGTGCAAAGGCCCAGGGGAAGAAGTGCCTCGGCTGGTTCAAATTGGGGACTAAGGTTTGGAACAACTCCATGCTCTCTTCTGGGCTATCGGCTCCCCCTGGGGAAGTGACCCAAAAGGGTCAGGAGCCCACCGGACTGGAGCCGCTGCATGGAGTGATCCCCATGGGACAGGAGCCATCAGTGGCTTCCCCCGCCCCACTCCATCCTCTCAGGGGAGGAGACATGGGGGCTCCAGCATGCATCCCATCCCCAAAGTCAGCTGAAGAGATGGAGTCCTGTCAGTAAGGCACTGGGCTGGGAGCCAGGAGATCTGGGTTCCATTCTCAGCTTTGCGAGAGACCAGCTATGAGACCACAAGCAGGTCACTTGCTCTCTCTGACTCAGCTCCTCATCTGGGCTGGTTAAACTGAAGGGTTTTTGGGACAGGGACCATCTCACTGGGCAGCAGCTAACAGTGGGGCTCTGGCCTTCATCAAGGCCTCCACGAGATACCTCAGTACAACTGGCATTAGATAGATACCGAACAAACAGTTTGGTCCTTCCCCAGCTCCAGAGACTGGGTCCAAGTGTCCTCCAGCACCTGTGGCAACGCACCCCCTCCCCCCCAACCCACTGGGTTTACCAGAACAGAAAGCAATTAGCGGCCGAAACGCCAAGCAAGGGAAGAGAAGGCCTGTTCCTTCCCACTGCTCTTCAGCAAGCGGTCAGGACATGAATGGCAAGGAAGACTGGTGCAACCTCTCTGCGCTGCCATCCGAGAGAATTCCACAACCTTTCAAGCCAGCTGGAAGCTCTCTGGGCTGCAGTAGTAAAGAGGAACATTGCATCAGATCTCCCTTGGTACCAGGGTCTCCTCTCTCCCACACATGCCAAGTGTGAGCAATTACAGGCAAAGGCCCCTTCGCTGTCTCAGCACCACAACCGGAATGTCTGATCAGCACTTGAGCAGGCGGGCACTTGGCCAGTGTTCAGGAAGGACATGCACGTCACAGCCATCGACTAACTGAAGCAGATCACACGGGGAGGGTCCTCTAGGGAGGATCATTGCATGCATTTTCAAAACAGGTGCCGTGGGGAGGCTGGCACAGAGATGGGGCTGCGAGCAAGCGGTCCCAGCGAGCTTAGGCCGGAGAGCTGCAGACAGGTTTGTCCGCTGGATCTGGAGAGATTTTAGATTCTTTGGGTAGCCAGGCTCCCAGGGTCAGTCCTACGCAGTGGCAGGCTCCCTGTCCTGGAGGGGAAGCAAGGCTCCCCATGGGTGCCTCTTCATTGCACTGTCCACCGGGGTCCCTTTGACATATACAATCCCACTCACCTGTCCACATAAATCCAGTGAGCTCGGTACACTGCTCTTCCCCAGAGGGGCTTGCTGTCAGGGGACCGGGGCCCAAGGAGAGGAAACGTTCAGCAGAGAACAGCGTTGCCATCTCAGGACTCTCCAACGAACCCAGACAACCGGATTGGAGATTAGAGTTGGCACAGCATCTCGTCTCCCCAGGGTGGCGTGTTTAAGAGGCCAGCCCTGCAGGGGGGAAATGCCACGGATGCGGTGTGGGTCACCTCTCCGGCGACACGCTGGCCCACCGCCACCTTTGGAGCGCCATAGAAAAGCTCCATAGAAGTTGGGGGGGCCCCCCCACCACCAGTGCCCGAACAGTGGCCTCGTCCCACCTCTTCTCCCAAGGTCCCGTCACCCGCCCGCCCCTCTCGCTGGCCCCCCTGCCCCACCCTGTTCCGGGAAGGTGGCAGAGAGGAGCAAGCAGCGGGTGCAGGCAGGACCTCAGTGGAAGAGGCCAAGCAGGTGCGGGGCCAGGGTCCAGACACCAGTGGGCCTCCCCACACACACTTCTAGGGAGCTTTCGATGCTTGCATGCCGCCTATGCATGTCTCCCCACCGAATGAAGGGGAGGGCAGGGGAGATCTACAGCCCTGGGGCTCTTTATGAATTAAAAGGTCTGATCAGGACACCCCACCCCTCTAAAGAGGAGGTCAAAAGTGTTCTGGGACCTCCCACGCTGCGTTCCCCTCCCCTCCCAAATAACTACCCTGGGGGGGGGGGGGGAAAAGCAGCCTTGATGCACGTCACACAGAATCTAGTTCATGGTTAGACTCGCCATGAGAACTACGGTGGTGCAACTCCCAGAACCCAGCACAGACTCCCTGTCAAAACACACGGCAAGCGGGATCGAGGCAGCGTCTGCTTTGTGTTTCAGACTTCCCTCGTCTCCTGAGCTCCTCACACAGCCCCCTCTTGCACTGAGAAGCCAGAGTCTACGTGGCATCTAGTCAATATAGTGACTTTAGTGGGGCTTCTGACCCTTCCCTTGCCTCTTAGCCAGCTGCTGTGGTTTAAAAAAATAAATCCTGTTTAAAGAAATAGATAATTCTCTCCTGCTGTGTGAGGGACCCACACAAATAGGGGGATTGACCTATTATAAAGAGGGGAGGAATAAAGGGACGGGAGAGAGCCAAAAACAGTGCACCAAACTACACAAAGTGTTGTCAAGTGTGTACAGACAGACACACCCCCTTTCACTGGACCCTCGCTGAGGGAGGCCACTGGTTTTATAACTCCAAAGTTACCGATGCTCCACAGTTTCGCTGTTCCCTTGGTTTGAGAAATGTTTAAAATCAGAAATGCAGAATCACAAACTATATCCATTGGAGGAAGGAAACCCCCCCACCATTTCAACCTGGTGGCATAAGTCACATCAGTCACACAGCGCCCCACATTTGAGGCGCGGCTGATGGAGGGGTACGGTCCGGCGTAGGAGTCGACAGAATAGAATGAGACGAATAACTAACCTCACTTGTAATTCTAGCGGGGAAAGCAGGGCGATTTAAAGGCGCTAGGGCCCCTTTAAGAATCACTTTTGCGGCGTTCTGCAGGGGTCCAACAGGTATGGTAGTGTCAACCGGGGCTCTGGGGCAGCTAGAAGCCATCTTCTGCACCACATGGTAGGCTTGCCATGGTCACCATTAAGGCCCAGCGATCAAGTTAACCAGCTAGTGAGTTTTGCTACTCAAAGGGCAGCCCTACTGCTAGAGGGGGGGTCAGTTTCGCACAAGCACACACTACGCACGTTACACCCTTCCCCATCCCGAATCCCCAGCTCTACTGATGCACTGCCTCGGTTCCCATTTGTTGCTAGCAGAGCCCGGCACTGTTCCTAGTCGCATGCCTGGCCAGGTGGGAAGACCGTCATCCACGTGACTGGAGAGATCAAGAGTTTCCCTCATTTAGGATGAGAATGTGTGCCTAGTTCTCCAGCAGTCACTGCACTAAGCCTTTCAATGTGATCCCCATACCCACGCTGAAGAAAAGCCAGAACACTTCCACTTCACTCTCCTTTGGGCTGATTTCAAAGTAAAAAACTTGGGCTCCTTCGAGGCACCGTTCGTATGGGGTCGGGGTATATGAATGCTCTGCATTCCGGCTCCTTTCTCTGATCTGCTCCACCTGGATCAGAAAAACTCCTCTTTGACTTGCTCCACATGGAGCAGGCTGAGCACAGGTGGCTGTCAGCTCTGTGCTCCTTGCTTCCCTCCTAGCGGAGTGAAGCAAAAGATGGTGGTGGCAGCAGGTTCTCTTCTCTATAGGGAAGACAGCAAGCAAGATGCACTGGACCAGAACATCAGGAAGCAGGAGGAGGTGCCCTAGAATGCTTGCAAACCCAGGAGTATGGATTAAAACCAACCACTCGAGTGATCCTCCTCCTCCTCGGTAAGGAGAAGGTTAAACAAAGTTGTTCCCAACACTAGAACTACTCAAAGATTTTCCACAGACCCTTTTTTTTGGATGAAAGAATTTTTCCATCTACAGTTTGCATATTTGTCAAAAAAAAAAAAAAATAGTTCATAGGAAATTAACATTTTTCAAAGTTTCCTGCAAAAAATCCCTTTATATTTTCCAGCCAGCTCTACTCAGTGAGTTTCTCAAACCGCTGGCTTTAGACTCCTAATTGGAGCCTACATAGGCCACAAGTTAGCATTAAATAAGCCAACTGATGGGGGGACAGGCAGCTCCCCTCTTTGTTTTCTAATCTAACAGCTAGAGAAGAGGGTGTGGTTAAGAGGCTTTTAAATAGGTTTAGCAGAGCTTCTCTCCCAGTGACAGTCTCGCTTCGTTTTGCGCACCCCAGATGTTGCCAGATGTCATTCTTCATACGGACACAAGACTCCAATCTGATTGCGTGATGGATGGGCTCTCTGCATAGCCTGCTCAGTACATATGGAGAGGGAATAAAGTTGTGGGGGAGAAAAACAGCATGGTGCACCACTGGGTGCTTGGATTTGGAGCGCTAGCTTTAGGTTCCAAGAAGGCCTGGGATAAGAAGCGAGATCAGAATTGAATTTAAAACTGCACGAGCAAGTTGAGGAGCAACGTTCCGACGTATTTCAGAACGCCACCCACATGACACAGCGTGGAATATTGAGTTCCACTAATAAGATACACCCTCACATCAAAACAACCCACTGGCTGACCGTTCCCTGGAGGCCAGGACAGTAATTGCTAGATACTGACAGCTTAGTTAACCTATTTGTGGTTGGAAATGCATGGATAGCTTGACGTTTCCTTTACTGTACACCCGTGTGTATTAAATGTTACATCCAAGTCGAATATGGTTCTAACCCATTTATAAGTTGGCAGGACAGGAATGCAAAATGTTGAAAAGGCTAATTCGCGGCATCTTTTAGAAAGAGATTTCACAAGTGAAACCTCCACCAACACACAGCAGGGTCCATCTTGTACAAAGGATCATTCCTGAACAGTTATGTAGCCTATGGGCAGTGAATGATTTCATGGCGTTGGAATTCTGAAGAACCAGAAGGAAGTCTCATAGCTCGAGTCATTTAACTCTAGTCTAGTCTCTAGATAAAGCACTTGAGACTCTATGGTAGGGAACAGCCCAGTTCTGCCCATGTACATAGGGAGTGAACCGGCCTTTTCCATCTAATTGCAGCGAACCTGGAATTCTGCATCCAGCTGTGGAATTTTTCCATGAGTTCAGAACTATACAGTTCACTTCACTCCATACTCAGAGATTGCCCACCGATCAGTCCTGTCCCTGCTATAGAAACTGATGCTGGAGTGCCAGCGGATTCCAGAGCTTCTGGTGCTAGCAGGGACTTCCACCCGAGGGGAGGTTTTCCAGCGTGATTTGCAGCAGTTTTGTTTGGCAGGTGGGACCTTTGTTTTGAATTCCTCTCCTTCAACTTTGCCCTGGAGAGAGGGAGACTGAACAGTGGCCTCCAACAACTTCAGAAACTATTTGATCTATCCCAGAGATTTGCAGATAGCAGGAGGAAAAGAATGCAGCATCCTCTCTTCAAGGAAACCAGCAATGTCCGGAGAGTGCTAACCCAGACCACACACACGCACATACACTGCAGAGCATGTTGCTTAAAAAGGTGGCAAAAGGCTCTTCCATTTCAGCTCCGGTTACAGCTCTTCCGGAGTGACTCTCATGCGAACAGTTGCCAATTGAGCTAGTAAGATAAGGAGTGGGGAAAAGGACCAACCTCATCTTGGTTGCAAACTCCTTGTTTTACACCAGTGAGGAGCACTGCAGATAGTACAGAGGAAATGAAGATGAACCTTGATCCTAAAGGATGGAAGGGGATAATCAAGTCTGCAGAGATCACAGCACCTATCTGGGTGTGAGGCGTTGCGTGGAGGTTTCTCACCCTGCTGATGTTTTACCACTGTCCTTTCCTTTTGTCATGCTGCTCCCCAGAGGCTTGTGTCAGGCTAGTGGTCAGTCTCAGACTGACTTCTTCTCTCCAAGTGTTTGACAAACACTTCTGTGCCAAGGATGGGAAGATATTAAGAACCCATGTGACATGAGCTGCTTCCCTCCTTGGGGACCTGCTCTTGTTCCTTGTTACTGAATGGGACAGGGAAGTAGTACTGGAGCTGGATAGGCTAGGGTTCCCAGTTTGGGGATGAGCCCAGAACGAGAGCTCCAAAGTCTCATGTGTGCGACTCCAGCAAGATTTTTGGCCCAGTGCTGCAGGAAGGTTGGCAAGATCAGATGCTCTTCTGGCAGCATTCCAACTGGAGCCAGTAGCTACACGGGGAGGTTCGGCTCCACACAGTCACAGCCAAGCCACTCCCCAGGATGGGACATGCTGGGGAGTAGAGAGTCTACTTCTGAACCCAGCTCCTACTCAGAGTTAGGCCCTTTGGCTCTACTACGATGCCAGTATGCCACTAGGTTATGGAACAGGTTCTGCACTTACACCCAGGAGAGAAAAGCTGGAAACAATTCAGACAAGGAAGGGATGGCCTGGAGGGGTTATGGAGAGGGGTGGGTGGTTTCAGGTTTGGAACACACAGTGAGAAATGCATGTTTTTGCAAGGTGGTCAGGGAAGGAAACGGCTATTAGGAACAATAAACCTTCCAAAATGACATCACCTATTTTGGCCTCTCCTATCGGGGAAAACCCCCAAAGAATGGATATCCAACGGGTTATTTGCAACTTGATGTTCTATTGCAAATCAGGGCATGTAAAAAAAAAATCCATTGTTTGGGTTTAAAAAAAAAAGTTTGAGAAATGTTGACGACAGAAAGACTAAGATTTAGGAGAGTATTTTGAAGTCTCATTTCCTTCAAGTTCATGGGAAAGAGAGATAGTCTCGCTCTCCAGCAGCGAAGACAGTGCAGTTACTCATTCTTACTAATTAATGACAGACCACTTGTTAAGTCTTCGGTGAATGGAAATAGGACCATTCCTTGCATTGATATTAAAAGGAGTTAGAAGGAGTTTCTTGATCAGATCAAGACTGAGTATTCCCATCTCCTGGATCTGAAGTGGTTTAACTACCCAGGAAACCCAAGTTATTCCTTTGGAAATTTGTCAGAGATCACTGCCCAAGTGCACTTATTTCTTCAGTTCAAGCTCCCTTCACACCCATAAAAGATGAGCAGTGAATGCCCTTCGCTTTCCTACTAGTGCGAAGGTTAAAAAGGCTTCCATCCTACCCCTATGCTCTGGGCAGCAGATCACAGTTGTTAAGAGTCCATGCACTCTCTTCATATTGTTTCTTTATCCAGTTCTCACACCATCCCCCCTGATGAGGCTAATATTTAAATATCATTGCCGCGAATGCCCCTTTTGTGAAGAACCAGTTGGGCAAGACAGTTTGGCCAACCATTCAGAAGGTGGGATGCTGACCCCAAACTTCCTTGCCTTGGGAGACTAAGCCCTGGTCTACACTGGGGGGGGGGGGGGGGGGGGGGGAGGGGAGAAATTGATCTAGGTTCCGCAACTTCAGCTAGGTGAATAACGTAGCTGAAGTCTAGGTACTTAGATCGACTCACCGCGGCGAGTCGACTGCTGCAGCTCCCCCATCGACTTTGCCTGTGCCTCTCGCGGTGCTGGTGTACAGGAGTCGATGGGAGAGGACTCGGGGGGCGATTTATCATGTCTAGACTAGATGCGATAAATCAATCCCCGCTGGATCAAGCCCTGCCGATCCAGCGGGTAGTGAAGACATACCCTAAGCCGCTCTTCACATACAACAGGGTAGCAGATGTTATGGAGACCAGAATCAAGTTCTGGGCAGGGGTGGGAAATGGGTGTATTTGGGAGACATGGCATCCTGATGAAGGCATTTTCAGAAGTCGGTATCTCAGCTAGCCACAGATTTTACCCGATTTCTGGCCCTCTCGTAAGCCGAAGCAAGACACAGGCATATCATCCTGCAGAATACGGATGACTATAGAGCTCAGATACCTGCCCGACACCCCACCCATGACAGCACTAGGCCCACCCACCAGCTGCTTGACAGCTCCTGACAAACACATCCTCGCCACTCTGCAGACAGTCTCTGGTGGTGCATCTCGCCGAGCACCGAATGACTTTTGGAAGCCGGGCGGGTACGTGGCAGCATGGGAAGTTTACTTTGGAGCCAACGCGGGAGCCTCTCACAGATACGGGCATCTAGTACAGGGCAGAGAGCCCACGTACCGTGCCTCAAACCAGCGGCAGCCCAGTGTCAGAGACAGAGTCTGACAGCGGCAAAATCCAGCTCTTCATTTGCCATAGTGGGAGTGGTCACATAGGCAAACACAGGCTCCCTTAACGACCGTGCCATCCACACATTCTTATGCAGCGAGCGTTTCCGAGCCTAGACAAGGAATGTGCACACCAGCCCCGACTCGGCAATAGAAACAGTTCCCGCCCTTACAAGTAATAATCCATCCACCCTTTCTTGGTGGGAGTGTCAGACACCCGGATGGCGAATGAACAGCGGTGAAGCAAGCCAGCATCCAGGCTGCATTGGGTGGATGTCATTTCACAGGTGATGCAACTACAGGCCCTTTTCGGGTTTCCACATGCTTCTTTTGTTTCCCGTTTCTCCCCGAATCCAAACCCAGCGTGTGACTGAGGCAGGAAAAGCGAATAGGCCAGGGTGGAATGAACCAGAGTGGAATGAAGCTCCTTTCAGCCACAGGAATGGGAGTTTCCTGGCAGCATATGCAGCATGCTAAGGAGGGAACAGTAAGACGTGCTTATTTGAAGGGCTGCTTCTATGTAGTTCAGTCCCGACACATCACACCTCATCCTATTCCAACCCCAGGCCTCTGCCTAGCAGCTGGCACCAGTCAGGTGCTTTTGCAGTTGGACCATTAGGGAACCAGGGCAAGGTTTGGAACCAAGGTCTCCAGACGTAAGTGTTTAGTGTGTTTGACCACTGTGTCAAATAGCCCGGCTGGTGGCCGGCTCTGTGCACTTAGAACTGGCATTATTCCGTGGGTGGCCTAATCAAAATCCAATCCGCAAATCCACTCCCCGCTCACACCCTGGGCTTCTCTTCCCCCACGCAGAAGTATCCAGTGCTAGCCAGGTGTGAACCGCGAGGGGAAGAAGAAGAGCTCCAACAGCCCCACAACTGGCCACGCTGGTTTTAGAAATGCTGGGCTAGGCATTAGAAAAGAGGGAGGGACATTTCCAGCCACAGTCACAAGCGGAGTTTTCCAAAAGGCCACCCTCGCCCATCCCTCAGCTTTTGCCCTAGGGCCTCGCCCAGCAGCTCACCCATCACGAAGGAGCCACCAAGTCATCCCGCAGTTCGTTCAGTCCCAAGCTGCTTTACTCTGCTCCCTCCACGCACTTCGGCCTCCAGTGGCACATCACCACCTCCTCCAGGAATCTATTCCAGATCTTACCCCCTGCTGTCTGAGGTACTTACCTGCCGCCCCTCAACGGAGTATCTTAATGCATTGATACTCACAGCACCTGTTAGGTAGGTTGGTATCCTGCATGGCACCAGGGAAAACTGAGGCACAGAGAGGCTAAGTGACTTGCTCAAGTTCTGTGGCAGAGCAGGGAATTGAACCCCCATCTCCCAAGTCTCAGACAAGTCTCTAACCACTGGACTGTCCTCCCTCGCCTGCTGTGGGGAAGGGTAATGCTGCCTCAAACTCACTCTGATGCCAAGGTAAACAGTTCACTAGAGCTATTCAGAAAATGATCAGCATTCACATTCCAGACCAGATGCACTGGGCCCTTCCCATCGCTCTTCTGGGTCATCCTCAGGAGGGGATGTTTTTCTCCTGCAGATGACGATGAATCATAAGCAAAGATTGCAAGCCACGCTGGGTACACAGAGGGCGCCAGTACCGGTTACACAAGAGCAGCATATCAGAGAGGACTCCAGCGAGACACTAGAAACCCGTCACAGATGTAGTTGACACCCATTGGGCTGCTGAGAGGGGAACGAAACCCAGAACTCCTGCGTGCTTTAAGCCTCTGGAAATCTGAGCACAGGTCTAGCACCCTCTCGGAGAGCTCTGTAGTCCAACTGCCTTGTCTCTGGGGCCAGTGCTGACCTCCTCAGTATCACACCATTCCCACAGTCCGGGATGCTACACCCCCTTCAATGTATTCATCTTAACTCCCCAGTGAGGCAGGCTTCACTATGCCTTTATCCACAGAACGCAGACCCTAGCCAAGCTCTAGTCACCATCTACCAGACAGCAACCAGAACCAGAAGACCAAATACTAGTGAACTGCTGATGCAAACTTCTCAGGCCCAGCTCTAGGCTGGAGATAGCCTCATCACCAGGCCTAATATGGGGCGATACACAGAACCCATCTCAGTCTGAGCTCCTAGGGGAATTGGCTAGCAGGAGTGCCCTGAAGCTGGGGATTTGTTCCAAGGGATTTGGTAATATGGGCACGGGAAGAAGGGCGGGGGGGGGGGGGGGGGGGGTTTAGAAGAAACTTTAAGGCCTCCACATGCAGGGGAAGGTTTCCTTTTGCAGAGGATCCCACTCGCTCTTAAATCGCCACCCCTTATGGGTGTTCAGGTCTCTGTGGAGCGCTTCTGGGAGGGGTCACAGCCACGGAGCTCCTTGGGTTTGCTGAGCTGGTGACATCGGCCAGCACTCATATCAGAGAGGGCACGCTGCCCCGGCTGCCTTCGGACCCACAATTCAACACTCTCTCTCCATGCACTGTGCTCCCCAGAACACGGCTGCCCTCCTCGCACCTCTCAAGAAGCCATGACACCATCTTCCAGTTCACAGCAGGACCTGGTTCACGGGAACCGTCCCGTGTTTCACTGGACTCCTCACCTCACCTGCTTCCTCTCCAGCCCTGCCACTGGTCTCACTACCACTGGCAAGAGACCCCTCTCCCGGACAGTATTCCCGCCTCGGACTCCCCCATCTCTTCATTTTGCCCATGGTTATGCCTCAACTTCCTCTTCTCCCTCCAATCTCCTATCAGCGCCATCATTAAACCAGACCTGTCCTATCTAGACAGCATCTTGGAGCCACAAGGAACACTACAGACTATCCTCCACGTTCGTTCATTCCCTGCCCCTCCCAGGAACAGCTTGCCCCAGCATGCATAGCCAGCCACCTACAGGAGGTCCAAGGAACCAGAGCCTGCTCGCACTGACACGGCTGTAAATCCAGCGCAGCCGCACCGGGCCTCCACCCTCCTCCCACTTGTGCCATATGACACAGCTGCAACTCCACTGAGTCACGGCAGGTTGCCACTGGAGTAACTGCAAATTTTGGCCCCAGAGAGTTTCTTGGCCAGGTCCAGCATTGGGGAACACTCTTGTTTTGCCCAGACATGCCTCCCTCCGGGTGTGACTGTCCCAGTAGCCAGACGATCAGGTTGGAGAGTGCCGTTGCCCGCGAGATAAATAACAGTCCGAGTGAGCAAACAAAGCCTGTTTTCTTCCAATTACCCTTGAAATCATGTGAAAATGCGGGATACTTTAAACAGCCCAGGCTGCAGCTGTCAGAGTCAGCTGACTTGGCAGCAGGGAGATCAGAGCCTGCAAACAGTCACTGCACTGCAAGGGGCTGGAGCACTTAGAGCGGAGACTATGAACAGAGCTACTTGGTGGGCCAGCAGGTTGGTTTCCTTCTGCTCTCTGAAGTTAGGACCGGATTCCTACCCAGCCTGATCATCAAGTTTCTATCCCAGCCGCTGCTAAACAAAATCTGCAGCCTCCCAGCAGGGGAAATTTCCCTTAACAGCCACATGCCACAGGTTAGACGCTCCCAGCTACACCTCCTCAGGTCTTTGTAACATGGGGCATCTAAATCCCTTCCGCAGACAGAACGGACAAGGCAGTATGGTGGAGAATGAGACAGACCTGCTTGGGCTTCCATTTAATGGCCCAGATTCTCTAGAGGGCTCCGCTCCCACTTAGGAACCTAAAGGAAGGTGGCCCAGTTTGCAAAAAACACAGCGCCAAAGGGCATGATGGAGCACTGTCAAAGGTCTGCCCTCCACAGTTGTGGGCCCTGAGCTTTTCTGAAAACTCTGGGCTTTACAGAGCGGAGAAAGCGTGGCCCCAATGACTGCCAGCAAGAGAGATTGCTCCTTTCCGAGGGGGGTGTGTGTGGAAAGCAAAGGCCACGTACACCGTTTCTCCATACACTAAGTGGCATTGACGTATTCTCTACGCAAAAGAATAAATGGACACAAATCTGACATCAGGAATCATAGCATTCAAAAACCAGTAGGAGAACACTTTAACCTGTCTGGTCACTCAGTAACAACCCGGAGGGTGGCAATTTTGCAACAGAAAAGCTTCAAAAACAGACTCCAATGAGAAACTGCTGAACGTCAATTGATATGCAAACTAGATACAATCAACTTAGCCTTGAATAGAGACTGGGACTGGCTGAGCCATTACAAACATTGAATCTATCTCCCCATGTAAGTACTCTCACACTTGCTTCTTATCAAACTGTCTGTACTGGGCTATCTTGATTATCACGTCAAAAGTTTTTTCTCTTACTTAATTGGCCTCTCAGAGTTGGTAGGACAACTCCCACCTTTTCATGCTCTCTGTATGTGTATATATATCTCCGCAATATATGTTCCATTCTATGCATCCGAAGAAGTGGGCTGTAGCCCACGAAAGCTTATGCTCAAATAAATGTGTTAGTCTCTAAGGTGCCACAAGTACTCCGGTTCTTTTTGCGGATACAGACTAACACGGCTGCTACTCTGAAAACTGACGTATGTGGCTCTGATACACACACACAGAACACATCCCTCTACACGCTGGAGTATCTCCACAGTCAAGAGCCAGTCTAGGCCTGCTCCCATTCACATGGATACAGAGGCTCTGCGCTGCACGTTGAGAGGTGGGATGAGCCTGGGTGTGGCCGAGTTGGCACGCTTGTTACCATAGCACGATGCCTCCTGCCTCACCGGGGGCCTTTGTTTCCCATCCTACCTGCATGGCACACAGTTTCCGGCCTCCCTCTCCACCCCGGAAGCCCTCAGGTAGCCAGGGTGAGCTTTAGAACCAAGAGAAAGCTAAGATACTCTGTGTGCTGCCAACGCTTCCACCACACCCATCTTCATGGGCCACCTCATCCCAGAAACCTCCACCTGAACCGGGCATCTGGCCCTCCAGGCTCCATGTATCATCCTGTAACTGGGACTTCTGCCACGTGCTGTCTCCCTCGACCCCCCACCTGCCCAGTCCGTGTACTTCAGTATCAACGCTGTTTTTTGAGATGCCTCTTCAAACACGATCAGATCACACAGAACTAGCAGTTTGACTGGCTGGCCAAATGTTTGCCCTAAGACAAGAGGGGATAAAGCATCAGTGGTCCATAAATTCTGACTTCTGTGTCAAGTGGCCCAATCAGCTCTTCCACTGCTCTCCTGACAGCTCATTCCTCCCTCCTGGCCTCAGATCAGCTTGAAGTGAATTTTTAAAGCACTCGTGAATTCGTCCTAGAACCTGGAAGGTTCACAGCAGAAAAACTGGCAGAACCACAGCTCTGATTAGACCATCAGGAGTGCTGGAGTGGCTGTATCTATCTTTCCCCCCTATCTGGAAGCTGCCCCCAAGTCACCCACCCCACACACTAACAAAGTGACCTGGCTTCGTGAGCACTGGCTAATATTTTACCAGCGAGAGAAAGGTCTTCTGGAATCTTTGTGGAAGTGTCCCAGGTTTCCGTGCTGCCCCCTGAAGTCAGTAGGCCAGGGTTACGTTATCTCTGGAGACTGGAAGGCAGGTGCATACACAGCGAGATGCTAGAATAGAAAGGGGACCTTTTCCTGCATTGCCACTTGAGCTGTCAGACAGGCCAGGATGTAGATGGATCCATTACTGATGCACAGCATGAATGCACCAGCATATCAGTCCCATGGTGCGTCTACCCCACATCAGTGGTGAAAGCACAGTAGGAGAGCAGTTGGCTCCAAGCCGTCTCAAGTCCCGTCTGCACTACAGGTGCTATACTATAGTGGTACAGCTACAGCGGTGTAGCTATGCTGCTGTGGCCCTGTGGTGTAGATACAGACTACAGCAGTGGGAACGGGTTTTTCCATTGGTGTAGGAATTCCACCTTCCCGAGAGACAGTAGCGAGATCAGTGAAAAACGTTCTTCTGTCAACCTAGCTGTGTCTACACTGGGGGTAGGTCAGCAAAGCTAGAGCACTCGGGGATGGGGATTTTTCCACACCTCAAGTGTTGTAGCTATGTTGCGTTAAGTGTAGACCAGGCCTCAGACACCCGAGTGGTCACCTTGCAGGGACTGATGCAGCCTGGGATTTAGATTGAAGATGTATAGGAATTAGGATAATAACCGGCTCCTTCAGGCTGGCAAGGGATCAAAGGCCTGGGTGGAGAGTCACCTGCACCCCATCTCCTCTCTGGCACACAGAATGGCAGCTGCTCGGAACAGGGCAGCGGATCCAGTTCCTCTCCCCTCACTGCTCTGTGTCTGGGCCCCTTTCAGCCGTCTGCGGGCTCCATACGCTCTCACCAAGGAGACATCTATACTAGGAGCGACGCAGCGTTTAACACCCAGCGCAAGCTCTGCGGCCCCAGCCTTCCCTTTGCCACGGATGCCTCATCATCACCCCCCAGAGAGCGTGAGTGATGAGCAACAAGATGGAGGGAGAGTCCAATGAACGCTGCTCCATTGCTATCTGAGACAGGGTCAGCGAGATCGACCCTGGCCCTGCGCAGAGTTCGGCAGCCCCGGCGCAGAAAGTGCCTCTACCCCGGCTCCAGCCAGAATGATCAAGGTGGCGCTGCTCCTATCAGACAGCACATCGAGGCGAGGGGAGGACCTGTTCACGGCTCTGGGATAGCTGCGTCCCACCACAGAAGTATGGCCAATAAATGACACCAACCAGGCCTATTTAGCGGAACATTCACCACTTTCCACCCAGCAGGGTCCCCCACAGATTCCAACGGAGAGAGGAATGGACAGGCACAACGCCGCCAGGGATCAGAGTAAGGGTCCCCCTCAGGTCATGTTGTTTCCAGCGGTAGCTTTTTACAAGACTGGCCAAGTTCTTAAGCAACACCAGCCACAGAGGGCAGGCCCCAGACCCTGGGAGATTGAGCATGGCTTCTGTTCAGATGAAAAGGCAGGTTGTGGCTATAAATTACAGCCCTTAGAAGCAAGTTGGCTTGAGACACAAAACCTCAGTGTGTTCTTGCAACAAAGACAGAGTAAGATATAGTTACACCCCAACCTATGAGCTTCTGTTTGTTTGGGCTGGGCATTAGCAAACAAATAAAGCAGAGTCCATATCTCGGCAATAAAAATCACAAGTCCGGGGATAGCTGGTGTTTTCCCGAAAGCCCCAGCTACTGGAGGACGGAGATTTTTTTAAAAGCGAAAACAGATTTGCCACAAGTTGAAGTTTTGATCCCTTATAGATGGAGAAAAGCTTGAAAAATGTGATGCCCTAAAGGCTCAGAGAACCTCAGACAAAAACAAAAAGACACAGAAAGGAAGTAAACAGAAACCCAATTTGTTCTTTTAGTCGCCTGATTTTTTTAAGCCAAGTTTGTGTTTTGTTTTCTGGGGGGTGGGAGGTGACTCAAGGTTGTGAGCCCTTGGGGTGGGGAATACTGCAATTGTTGCTATCAGCTCTGGAGAGGACTTGCAACCGGAAAGGAGAGATGAAAGGAGAGATGCATGAGCAGGGCTTAGGGGCAGGGATGAAAGAGTAAAGGGGAGGGGAGGAGAGCTTGCATAGCACCTGTCTGCATCTCCAGTTCAGTTACCAACTCGCCATATCCATTCCAAAGCAATTGCTGCCACATTCAGACTGTTGCTTCAGGGAAAGTAAAGCCAGTTCCTCCTTCCTGAGACACATGGCTATTTGGGAGCGTGCCCAAGGAGGACAACCTGTGGAGAGATGGCTGCCTATTGAGAAGCTAAGAAACAGTCAGGTCCAGAGAACGAGCATTAGCTTTTAGCCAGTATTTTGGACTTCCGGGCCTACTGAGCAAAAGCACCATGGATTAGACCCTGGGTTCCTATCCGGCAAGGCCAGGGACCGAGCCACCATCCTGCATTCCTTGCACACGCCAAACTTCCCCCACATCTCCTAATTTAGCAGTATCCTACTATCACGCTTTGCTTAATTTCAGCACGTGCGGCTTTGAGAGGGGAACCCAATGCTAGCATTGCATCCTGGATATATAACTGACCCAACCAACGTCAACAGCACGATTGGAACTCGGGATCCACAGGACAAAAATGTCTATCTAGCTAACGGAACTACTCTTAGCAGGACAGCTGTAGTAGGCTTTTATCCCCATGTCACCAGCCACTGGGGCGGGGTGGGGGGTGGACAAAGCCCTACACTGATTGAGGTTATATTGCCCAAAGCCCTCAACAGAGCAGAATGTGCCTCACAATAACTGTCTGTGTCCTGTTGCATTCAACTGCGAGCAGCACTTCCCGGGTCATTCTCTACATTGGACAGCACCTCAGGGGGAGAATTAACAGTAAAACATCTCAGGCAAAATTCCACCTGCATGATTCATAGATCTGGAGATACTGGCCCAGTGGCCAGTCTTGCCAAAAGCGGCTTTGGGAGTTAAACATTTACTATATAAAACTACAGATTAACTATTTTGTCACTTTGGGGAGATTCTGGGGGAAGTAGTTGGGAAACCAAGGGAAGATGTACTAGCTTGAGCAAGCTGAACGGGCAGCACCGATAAGACGTGTCCTAATGGCCTGCTACGTTCAGCCTTTCAGTTTACACCTTGGAGATCTTATGAATGGACGGAAGCCGATTTCAAGCTCAATACAAACAGAGCAAAATAAAGGTCCCCTCCCTCCAGAGGCCACATGGCTTCCCTGGGTAAACATCAGAGCTGCCAGCGTACTGAGCCAGACTCCACAGCCCCCGCCCTCCCAGACCGAGCACTGCTAGGCAGGAAGAGAGACATGCCAAGGGAAACCTCAAGGACAACTAGACACCAATGGCTTTGCTGTTAGAGCCAGGCGCTGCCAGTACAACCAAGGCTCAACGATCGCTCACCTGACATCCACCCTTCACTCACCGACTCCTAGGAGCTTACGTAACCCATGGGTCACTAGATCCACCGAGCACGAGACTCCATTACCGTCGCCAGACAGGAATGCCTGGCTCTTTGGCTCACTCTGTGGAGACTCATGTTAAGCTCAGGAGGTCCCTGGGGATGGCCAAGGTGGTGGTGGCCATCTCAGTTTTCTAGCTCACATTTCTCCTGCTGTGGCTGTCTGCGGTCTCTCTGGCCTACCTCCCCCTGCCCTCGCACGCCTATGCTCAATCCAAACCAGTCTTCCTCTTGCCCGGCTGCTCTGACCATTAGGGGCTCCACTGGCCTTCATCAAATTCAAAGTCCTCAGCCTCACTCTGCCTAACACCTCCCACCACTGCCCTGCTCAGGCAGTGAGCTCTCTTCACCTTCTAGTCAGTCCCCTTTGTATCCTCCTGGTTCTCCCCCATACCCCCTTCACATACATCATGCATCCTCCAAGACCCTATTCTAGAGATTAGCAGGCCATATACAGATTTCTCTGAGTGCCAGCCAAACGCACACCCATCCCCCTCTGTAGCACACACCACTTTTAGTGCAATATTGCTGTCCACTCCGACAGCTGCTTCAGAGGGATTCCTGTATCTCGCATTTGCCGCATGCTTCTGGACTCAGGATACTGTAAAAGACAGACAGTGGAATAGCCTTTTATGAGGCCCATAAGTGATGGCTGCAACTGATAAGGGAATTGCTGAAGTGAGTCGGTTGGAGGGAGGGAGAGGGAGAAAGAAGTTGCCCGTTATTCATTAAGGCCAATCCAAGCTGGAAACCAAAAAATTTACGATCATGCTGGAAAGATCAGCCAGCTGCATTCGCAGGGCTTGCCGACATGGAGAAGTTCTCACCTTTTAGTTCAAGGGCAGGAAGTGTTTATGCAACCTCTTAAATCTGTTTATTTCCGTTTTTAAATCAGTTTGCTTTAGTTTGCTCAAGTTAATCGAACAGGTTTAAGCCAGGTCGAAATCTCAACAGTCCCTATGTAAGAGGTACTGCTCAGGTAGCAGCAGCCACCACAGATAGGTTTGCGCCCTTAAACTGTTCTTATTAATACAAAGAAACAAAAGTAACCCGCCTTACAGATTAAACCGGTGCAACTCCTGCCTTTAGACAAGGCCCCGGGCAACGTCTACGCTGCAGTCTTTCTGAAATCATCCCACCACTGGCGCTTCACCACCAGCAGCTTTACCTAGACGTACCCTTAAATGCCTGGGTAGGTCTATTAGCCAGCTCGGGTCAATTGACTTGGGCTACAGGGCCATAAAACTGCAGTGTAGTTGGTCGGGCTCAGTGTAGACATTCCCTATGTCAGGGGTTCACATACCCGTGGGGGTACGCAGAGCTCTTCCAGGGGGTCCATCAACTCATCTAAATATTTGCCTAGTTTTACAACAGGCTACAGAAAAAGCACTAGCCAAGTCAGGGCAAACTAAAATTTCACACAGACACTGACTTGTTTATACTGCGCTACATACACTGAAAGGTAAGTACAAGATTTATATTCCAATCGATTTATTTTATAATTATCTGGTAAAAATGAGAGTCAGCAATTTTTCAGTAACAGTGCAGCTGGGACACTTTTGTATTTTTGCATCTGATTTTGTAAGCAAGTAATTTAAGTGAGGTGAAACTTGGGGTACGCAAGACAAATCAGACTCCTGAAAGGGGGACAGCAGTCTGGAAAGGCTGAGAGCCACTGCCCTAAGTCACTCAACTAATCCTATTGAGTAGGGTTACCATACGTCCGGTTTTTCCCGGACATGTCCGGCTTTTCGGCAATCAAACCCCCGTCCGGGGGGGGAATTGCCAAAAAGCCGAACATGTCCGGGAAAATGCCGGCCGGGCACTTCCCCTCCCGCGGCGGCTCTGCTCCTCCCCTGACTCTTCGGCTCTGTTTAAGAGCCGAGCTGCCCGAGCGCTGTGGGCTTCAGGCAGCCCCCTTGCCTCCGGACCCCAGCCGCCGGCCGGGCACTTCCCCTCCTGGGCTCCAGCGGCGCAGGGTCCGGAGGCATGGGGGCTGCCCGAAGCCAGTAGCGCTCGGGCAGCTCGGTTCTTAAACAGAGCCGAAGAGTCAGGGGAGGAGCAGAGCAGCCGCGGGAGGGGAAGTGCCCGGCCGGCATTTTCCCGGACATGTTCGGCTTTTTGGCAATTCCCCCCGGACGGGGGTTTGATTGCCGAAAAGCCGAACATGTCCGGGAAAAACCAGATGTATGGTAACCCTAGGTAACACCCCCCCAGAGCTTAGGCCAGGCAGGCATGCCCTACATCTCAGCAGCCAGGAATAATGCAGGTGCAGTCAGAGTTCATTTTTGGCCCCATCTACACTAGGACTTTACACTATGGGGGAGGTCAAAGAGCTCTCACCCCACCACCCCCAAACTGGAGTTGAACTCTGCTGATCCTGTCCACACCAGGAGAATAACTGAGTTCCTGGTCCTAACAAAGCCTGGTCAATCCCTAGGGCTTTCAGCTGTACCTAACCCTACTGCAGACAGAGCCTTTGGTTGAATCTGCATTACCCTCCGAGTTCGCTCTCTTGCTCTCGCGGATGCTGCCCCACCAGCAGGGAGCGCTATCAGCCCATCACATAACCTAGCTGCTCAGAGCAGACCGTGACAAAACACCATTGCCGGCTACGTTAGAGGTCCCACCATTGCTACCCTGGCTGAAGCTGCAGCGACAGGGGGAAATTCGTAGCTAGAACGGAGACTGGGATCCTGTTACGTTATCCCTGTGCAAAACACATAGTAAAAGACAGCCCCTGCTCAGAGGCATGTACAATATAAGTAGCTAAGAGAGGGTGGGAAGAGAAACGGGCAAACCACTTCTAAGATCTCACAGCAGATCCGTGGCAGAACCAGGAACAGAATCCAGCTCTAACTCCCAGTCCAGTGGCCTAACCACTGGACCATGCTGCCTCTTGCTAGCTTAAGCACAGACCTGGCTGAGAGGGCGGTTAAGCTGATACAATTACATGGTAGCCTCATCATCCCTTTAAATTCCCTCCCCACGCCTGAAGTACCCAAAGGGTCAAACCTTCAGCCTGCAGATGGACTTGCCAGAGCGGAATCTTTATTCCATTAATTTCCACCTGGAATACACCAACTCCTTCACCTGGAGCAGGTTTAGCTCACCCCAGGAGCATTCCCCCCCCCCCCCCGAGGTATGTTCGCAGCCCCTGCCATCCCCTGCCCCCAAAACACAAAACACTTTGAAGTTGATACACACAAGTGGGACTTTAAGAAGGAAAGGCATCAACTTGAAAGCTAGTCAGTAAAGGAGTAATGAAGGGTTGGCACCTGAAACGTGTCCTCTGTCAAGTTTGCTGCTTTATATTTCTCTCCACCCTGTTGCTTTGTCAAAGGCTCATGTGATCAAGGGAACTGACTTTATACAGATTGTCAAACATACAAAGGCTTTGTCTACATGCAGACCTGCATCAGTGTAAGTTATTTAGACACGCCGATGTCAGTGTAGGAGTGGCTTATTTCAATCTAAACCAAAACCAGTCCTGTTTAAACTCAAATAGTGCCCACACTGCCTTTTGCACCTGTTGATCTAAACGGCTTTAAAAAAAGGGAACATCTTAAGTTAAACCAGTGCACTGCTCCACGTACACAAGTCTGAAGGAAGCCAACCAGCAGATGAAGGTAGGGATTCCCCCCTCCAATCTTCCCCTCTGCTTTTAAAGTTAACGTTAGCAGCTGTAGGTACAAATATTGTCAGACTGAGGAGTGTCTTTTTAAGTTGGTGCCCCTTTAAAAAAAAGTCACTTTACTGGCTGAAAGTGGGTGGTTGCGCTTTGTGACTGGATGGTCCAAACAGCCACCGAGTGCTAGTTTGCAGAGCACAGCGCATTCCAGGGCACAGCACCACAACAGGGCATGTTAGAGACGGGTCCACATGAACACACAGTCAGACTAACTCTGGTGGGGTGGAGTGGGGTGGGGTGGGGTGAGGGACGGAGACAACACAGAGCAGACCAGGGTAAGAAACTCAGATTGGCAGAGGCCCAACTGGTTCATCTTCTATTGCACTGTGTGATGCTCCAAATACTGCAGCTCCACCCCTCCCGCGAGCGCCCTATTGCACAACCTGGCTTCTCCAATACTTTTGTCAATCCTTCCCAAAGGAACTTCTGCAGACATGTCATAAGCACTGGCCCTCACTGGGAGGATCCAGGCCACGATGAGGCTGACAAAACACAAACGGAGACGCCCTTGGAGTCGACCACAGGACCTCAGTGGGTATGAACTGGCGTATCTCTATTGGCTCCAATGGAGTCATGCCATTTTACACCAGCTGGGGATCTGGTCCCAAGAGGCTTGTATGGGTTTAAACACTCTTGAAAGCAGGCAGTCAATATTTGGGGATTTTCGGTTTATTGCCGAGTGTGACCAAGGCCCAAAAGCACATCGGTGATTTGACCTAAGCACTTACGTATTGTGGTAGCAAGATCAGTTTGTGCACCCTGCTGTACAAAGTCCCTGTCTCAAAGGGTACATCTACAGTGCAATCAGCATGCGTAGACACACCCGAGCCCACTTTTATCTAGCCAGCTCAGGAACCAGTAGCAACAGCCTGGTCTGCGGCATGGACTAGATGCCCAAAGTACCCAGGGTCCTGGGTAGGCTTGCACAGCCCATGCTAAAAATACTTCACTGCTATTGATACCCACACAAGCCAGATCAAACTAGCCCAGGTGTGTCCACACATGCCGTTACACCTCTGATTGCAATGTAGACATACCCAGAAAGGTCACAACCTACACAAGGCTGTAATTGTAATTTTCACAATGCTGCGACCCCCAGATCCCTACCAACCGAAAGCCAGTGCCCTATCCCAAGCAGAGAGAAGTGCTAGAAACTCCATTAAGTCCATTAGCACGGCTACATTGATTGGAAACAATATGGAGTCCTCAGACAGGGTTTTCAACCCAACCTAGAGTGCCCTGCTGGAAAAAAGTTTCAGATTCAGCAAAAGCAAACGTGCATTCTCAGTGCTGGCGGTCACCTGCATGGAAGATCTCAGATGCTGAACGATGAACCCACTCCCCCGCCCCTCCCCCACAAGACACAAACATGCATCCGTCTCAGGTGGTTTGATCCCGGGAACTAGCTCCGCTCTTGCTATTTACAATGTTCCCGTGAACTGCAGAAGGGCTTGCTGCATGACTGCTTGTGTTTTGCCTCCCGCGGCTGCGTTAAAGCTAGGAATGTGCAAAATAGGATTTTACATCAACAGCATTCAGGGCTTTCCTTCAACTGGGGAGAGTTCTAGCTATCTGTGAACTGGAAAGTCGGACATGTGGAATTCCTCAGATAGCGTCCGAGGATTCCAACAACGGCTTCTTTGCAAAACCCCTCCTGGCATGAGCTGGAGTTTCCACTCTAAAGAGATCCCACTATACAGATTAGTGCTCCTGCCATGGGAGGAGGAAAATATCCCCGTCCTTCTCAAATAGCTTCCCCATCCCATCCCTTCCTATTGGGCACAGGAACCTCTGCAGTTTCAGCATCATAACCGTTTGCTAGAGTCCCAGAGCACCGCTGTTGTAACGAGATTGAGAGCTCAGGACAGAGACATAGAAGTTTCCCATCTGTAAGTGTGGAGAATACCTCTCTTCCTCCTTTCCCTGTGTTGTCTGCTCAGGACAAGGACTGCCTCACTGTCCATTAGAACTGGGACGAGAAAGTCAATCCCATTTCGCGGAGGACTTGAACGTTTGGGTTTGTTCCGAGAACGAACCTCAGAGATTCCTAAATTCTTTATGAAAAAGGGATTGGAGGCCCAACCCTGGGACAGTCAACCTGGTGGGCTCTCCTGGAGCCATGGACCCTGGAAGCTCTGGGGTAGTCTGCATAGTAGAGCCCCAGAGCTCAGATGCCCAGGCTCCCAAGCCACCTGGGATGCACAGAGACCAGGCAGCTCAGAGGCCAGACAGTTTTCTTGGCTTCCACTGTAACTTTGGCAAAATTGAACCATCTCCGCCAAACGGTTTGATTTCATGGAATCGGCAAATCTCGACAAAGCGGTCAGGATTTTTTCCGACAGTTCTATTGTTCCTGCAGCACCTCGGTCAACAGGGCTCTGCTCTCACTTGGAGCTTTCGGTGCTACTGCAATAGATGTAAAAGTAGGTAGATGAACCAAGGCAGGCCTGGGACAGGTTTTCTGCACACTCTAGGCTTCAGAGGTGAGAGGCCACATGGAGTCCAGGCCTTGATAGGTCAGTACCGGACAGAGATGAAGGAGATCTGAACAAGGGTAAAGCCTGGCACAACAGAATCCCACACCAAGGCAGGTTCCATTGTGTGATTCACTTGCTAGAGGCCAGACATTTCTTTAAGCGGATTTTTGCTCCGTATGCTCCATGGTGGCAGAATAGCTAGGACAAGTTTGTGTCTACACTGTGCTTTTAAAAGGAGTGGGTTGCAGGGAGAGAAAAATGGGATAGTCACGTTTGTAACACACTACATATTGAAGCTCTGGGCGGAGCAATTTTCAGGCTGCTTGCGCTAGAACAGACCCCAGTGAGGTCTATGAGAATTCAGGGAGAAACAAGAACTGGGTAGAACAACCCAAAGGTGGGAAGACAGCAAGGACGTCTCCCTTGGAAACAGGTCTGATGGCCTCCCTCCTCATTCCCTGCTGCTATAGTAAAGGCTAGAAAGAATTCTGCTATGCAGCAGGTACCAAACCAGAACAGCTGCCATTTTGGGGAGCCCACATCATCGGGTTGCTAGCAGCAGCTTCTTCATCTAGCCGCTTGGTCTGGGTCACTGGCTACCTCAGATCCTCCTAATTCATCTGTTCCAACGCTGAGTGCCAGGGCTAGTTAGGACTAGGGGTACCACAGTCAAGTACACCCACCTAGAGTCTATTTTGCTGTACCGTGTGGGGAGCGTGGCTAGAGGTGGTGTAGCCCCACCCCGCCACACAGACGTGGAATGTGATGGAAAAGGACAGGGGCGGGAGGGAGGCAGGTCATTGCCATGCTGCCTGGATCCCACGGCAACCAGTATTTGCAAATCTAAAAGACATTCCCTTGTGGGTAAGGTGATGCACACTTCAGTCATGTGGCTTCCGGTACGTTCGCCTTGAACTCAGCAGGAATCCGCACCAACATAAATACGCTAGCAACTCTCAGTCCTCCCAGCTTTCCAAGGGGTTTTCAGCCCTCCAATCACTATGAAGTCTGGTCCCCCACGTGGTTTGATTTTCTACCCAAGAGCCACTCTGTGCAGAGCAAAGCCTGGAGCCTCGCTTCCCATGCAGCAGTGGCCCACCCAGGGAGGTTAACAGGCTCCAGTAAAACCCTGAACAAGAACGTTCCAGACTCCCATGTTCCCTCCCGGTCAGTCCTGGGTACGGCTGTTTCTGCTTCAAATTGCAGCCCCTGCTGCTAGACGTTATATAACTGCAGCAGGCGTTTTAAGTCAACAGGGCCATACGGTGGAGTATCATCTTATTACCAAGTTTCATGGTAGCTTCACTCGCCTACATGGGACAGGCCCAGAGGCCATTTTGTGCTTGTGAAATTTGGCAAGGAGATAATTCTCTCTGATACAAGGGGGAGGGGAGGAGGGAATGGATCACATGGGCCCATGCAATTCAATACAGCAGGCTACCTGTAGGAGTGCATTATGGGTAGCAGGTTTGCCAAGTTCCCTGGGTAGTTCTGCAGGTTTTTTCCCCATAGTTCTCAGTGTTTCCGTCTGTTCCCCCTCCTGCTTCATTCCTCTTTCAAATTCTTACAAGTTCCAACAGTTCTCCAGCTGCGTGTGCCAAAGACACATTGAGGTAAGTGCTGGCAAAGGATCCAAGACAGAGGTTAAGTCCTTTATTTTTAGAGTCTTGGCAATACCTTCTGCAAAAGCAAGAGCCGTATCAGAGCTCTGATCAGCCATTGCATAAGTGTCTCTTTCTTCCCAAGGGAGGAAAGGATCTAGCCTTTTGCAATCTCTCTCTGTCTCTCACACACACACACACACACACACACACACACACACACACACACGGGAGAGGCGAATATAAAACTTGATATAAAAGTTTGGTCTGCAGAGCTGGTTTGTGCCAGCAGGAAACCCAATTCCAACATTCCAGCGCCGGGGGAAAAAAACAAAAAAACCCACAAAGACTTTTATGCATGTAAAAAACAAAGTTTATTCAGACAACCAAACAGCCCCAAGTCTGTTTTCAGCTGTTATTAGGCTCTGGTGCTTACTAGTCTCTGACACACACTTTTCTATCCACAGGCCTGAGGTTCAAGCACCTCACTGTAGTGGAGTCGAAGATAGATTTCCCTTTCCTGCCCGGAGCCTTCTGCCCACACCTTGGATCTAATGCGCTGGCTGGAGGCCAAATCCAGGGCATACTGCAGGTTACATGCATACACCACCTTTTAGCCTTTCCTCTAAGCACTGTCTAAAATCCATGTCCACAGACAGAGAGGGGAGGTAGCTGGCCTCAGAATTTGACCCATCGGGACGTTTTGCCAATTGATCACCCCGGGGCAGAGTACAGAGAGCCCAGGGAGGGGCTGCGGGAAGCAGTTCTCCCCCAGACATGCCTATTTACCAAGCGGCCGAACAACAAGAAGGCGTGAAGAGGAGAGACTCCAGCGCTCAGGGAACAAGGCGTTGGAGACAGAGCCTCACAGGCTGGAGGAGACGCTAGCCCCAGCCAATCCAAAGGCAGGGCACCCCCCTTCGTTAGTAGGTGGGGAGCCTCCGGCACTCCAAGGGCGTATGCACACACAACTCACAGAATTCCCAAGCAAAGGGTAAAGGGGCTGAGAGCTTCCAAACCTGGGCATCTCCTTTCGCTCAGGACGGGCTTGAACACTTGTCTGCACTAGCCCGCTCCCTACTGCTGATCCACCACTACTGCTGCACCAGCGCTGGTATAAAATAGGAGCAGGTGCTCACAACACCATGTTGTCGAACCTCCATGCAGGGTCGGATGACACCCGAGCCCCATCTGCACGACTGCTTCCACCTCTGCTCGAGCCGTGGTGCCCAGAGGGCTGAAGACAGACTCGCGGCTGCAGATGCATGCAAAGGGCACGGGATGCCCCCGGGGGAGGGGAGAAGAGAGACATGGGGCAGAAACAGCCACCGCTTCTCTACCACACTGCGGGCCAGGTCCCGGCACTTCCAACACATCCCCTCGCCGAGCAGCTCAAAGGGCTCCAGTCGCGTCAAACTGATCGACAGCTACAGAGCCTGGCAAGGAGTCAGCATCCCAGCGCAGAGGGCCACCGAACCAGATCACATCAAACAAGCGTCTAGTGCCTCCAGTCTTGGCTGATGGACACACAAGCGGGAGGGTAACTGGGGTCCCAGCAGCCAGCACCCTGCAGTGTAACTGGTGCGCCGTAGGGCCCGGGAAACTCATTCCCTACCCTGGGAAGAGCAGCGGGTGGCACAGGAAAAACGTCTCCCGGGGAGAAGGCCGTTTCCACCTCACAAGCCAATAAGACAAGTTTCAGGAGTCAAGGGGCCCCTTCCCAAGCAAGATGGAGGTAGAACTGCCCAAATGCATGCTGGGAGGCCCCAGAATCACCACAGTGGGGGAAGGAGAAGTCAGATGACGATAACGATCTTCGGACACGACCCCAGCCCTTCTGCCAGCTGAACCTGGAACATCTCTGGGACCCAAAGTGCCCAGAAGCACACCTGGGCTTGACTGGTGCAGGGAGCAGCGTCTAGACTCCAGCAGCTGGGTGCTGGGAAATGGCTGGCGGGAGGCAGCGAGACAGGGAAAGCAAACCCCGCTTTATTCCACGCCCTGCGGGCAAGAAACCCCTCTGACCCCTCCCCGTCACGCACCCAGGTGGTAGGAAGCTTAGAGTTCCAACGTATTCCTGTAAGCACAGAAACAGGTGACCAGTCAGTTGCCCCGCCCTCCCCGAGACAGTCCTCTCTATTCCCCCACCCTCACACACACTGCTCCAGTTGGTGCCCGAAGCACCACGCTACCGCAAGGAAAGGCTGACGATGGGATTTCCAGCCTGGACCTGAGCCCTCGGCCACCCCAATTTCACAGACCCGGGCAGTACATTCAGCGAAGAGTACTGCTTCTATAGCACTTTCCTCCCAGGATCTCAGGCTGGTTTAAAGATGTGTGAGCATGTATCATTCCTGGCTTAACCCCCACCCCCACATGGTGAAACTGAGGCACAAAGAGGAGCAAAGTGACATGCCCAAGGCCACAGCCAGTCAGTGGCAGAACTGGGAATAAGTGAGCCCTGTGCAACGTCCCCAAGACCATGCTGCCGCCCTACATATTCCAACCACACGCTTTCAGTTCCTTACCTAAAGCAACCCTCCTCCAATTTGTCCGTCAGTATCATATTACCCATCCTTTTAAAGAACACGGACCTTAAGGTGCACAGGCTGCGTTCTTACGAGCGACTCAGCACAGCAGCTATAAGGCATGTGCCCAGAGGATTTCTCCTCCAACCTTGTGACGTGGAGGAAATCACCGTCTTTCGATCCTCTTCACTAATCTATGTGGCTTGGACACAGACGCCTCAGGCAGCTGGTGCAGTTTGGGGATGGCGGTATTGGAATGCAATGGAGGAAGAGGCAGCGGCGGCTCCAGGCACCGGCGCTCCAAGCGCGTGCCTTCGGCGGCGTGCCTGCGGGAGGTCCGCCGGTCCCACGGCTTCGGTGGCAATTCGGCGGCGGGTACGCCGAAGCCGCAGGACCGGGGACCTCCCGCAGGCACGCTGCCAAAGGCAGCCTGCCTGCCGTGCTTGGGGCGGCAAAAAAGCTAGAGCCGCCCCTGGGAAGAGGGCTGTCACCTGAACCAGGCCCCTGCATCCACCATGCAGTGCTCTGAACCCCCCTGCACAAGGCCCACCAGTGACCCACCCACATTTCTCCAAGGCAGGTGCAAGAGGGATTAGAAGCTCCCGATGAAAGATTGAGTGGCTACCTAGGATCAGCCTGGGGCTAACGAGAGAACTGGGAGCAGAGCAAGCAGGCACATGAAGTCTTGTATCTCCTTGTCTACACTAGAAATAGTAAAAGCGGTCCTGCAGCAATGGTGCTTCTACACAGGAGCTGCAGCTGGGAGGGCAAGTGTAGACAGGGCTTCGGCTAACACATCCGCTAACCCTGATCAGAACCGTCGCGTCAGGGGGTAAAAACCCCACCTGCTTCTTTGTCCTCCCACCGCAGCCAGCGCTGCTTGGGCTGTGGGATCACGAGGGCAACCTCTTGCCGTGACTCTAAACATCCCAGGTAGATAAAGCCCAAGAGACAAGCTGTGTGCTAGTGAGACGGGGGCAGGAGAGCTCCAGTACGGACATGCCCATGTGACTTTCCCCACTGAACATGGTTTGTTAGGACTCCATACAAGGGCCTGGTTCTCGAGCTCCAGAGGTTTGTGCCATCAGCACTGGAAGTCCCCAGTTCAATCCCAACCTTAGCCAAGTTGGCATCATACACACACCACCTGCACCAGACCCCCCCACCCCCCAAGTTTAACAGACTCCCCACACCCATACATCAGCCATTTAGAACGGTAGCTCCTAAACCGATGAGCTCTTTGCAACGGAAGCTATGGCTTAGAGCAGTGGTTCTCAACCTATTTACCACTGTGGGCCGCACATGCAACGCTCTGTGTGTTTTGTGGGCCGCATCCACAGAATATCTATACTGCTTGTATGGCCCTGAGCATGTCACATGGGCCGCAGCTGGGCGCCGATGGGGCCGCAAGCGGCTCCCAGGTTGAGACGAGTGGGTAATCTCCCCTGCTAGAGCTTTAAACAAACCCAGCCCCAACCATCGTGGAGGGCGGCTCAGGGTGGGGAGGGTTCCTGCAGGGAGACGGCTTCCCTGCTTTGTTTCGGCTGCAGATGGCAGGGCCAGTGCCAAGAGGGGATTGTAAAAAGCCGGAGGAGGAAATGCAGCAGGATGGAACTCGGGGGGTGGGGGAGGAGGGAAAAGTTACATTTTTTGACCATTTTTAGAAGTTTCCCAACTTCTGCCTAGTCAGAAGAGACCAGAGAGGTGTGAGGAGCAGGAACTCCAAGAGCCCGCTTTAAAATGGACCGGGAGGAAGGTGCTGGGATACAAGAGAGGAAGTGAAATCGGGTGAGAGGGAGGCACGTTGGGGCCCAAGAGAGACTCCCTTATTACAGCTTAGGAGAGAGAGAGCAAGTGGGTGTGTGTCACAGTCACCAATGCCTAGGACAAGACAGCAGCCACATTGTTTTTCCCAGCTGTCCCCAAACTCATTGTTCCTATAGTGCAGGTCTGAGTTCTCCAAGCACCTTGCTAATAATTAACGCCTCCAAAACAGCCGTAAGGAAGGGCTGGGTTGCCCCCATTTTACAGGTGGAGAAAGTGAGGCACAGAGTCTTGCCCAGCTCCATTCCCCTCGGCCCAATCCCCAAGGACCCTGCCCTGGAGTCCCAGCAGCCACTCCGGTCCCTGGAGGGTGACTTGACATGCTTTCTTAGCTGTCACTATCTCAGCCCTGCTGCTCCATCCTCCCATTACCAACCCTCCCCCCATTTCCCCCAGCCATTGTTCCCAGTCTCACAGGGGACCCTCGACCACAGTTAGTGGAGGGGGAGGTTTATCGTCTTAGCAGTCCACACAGCCATAAACCTGTAGCAACATGCACCTTCCATCCAGAAGAGACACCGGACCAGCCCGCTCTCCCTCACCCCACCCCTGCCATGAACAAGAGAGCACCTCCAGCAATTCCCTCCACACCGCCCACATGGGGCAGCCTGGGGAGAAGTGGGAGACCCTCCTTCTGCAGGGCGTGGGAGGGGAGACAACTCAGCACCCCTGCTGAGCTGGTCTCAACAGGCCCCTCTCGCTGCGACGCGGGGGGTGGGAGGAAGAGGTAGCTGCATTGAACAAGCCTGTTTATGTGCAGTCCCGCCACGCCCCCCTTATCAGCCCCTTACCACTCGCTTCAGTGCTCTTGCTCCACAGCTTGTTGTGTCCCGGGCACCACAGTCTACTGGAGGGGGAAGTCTAAAGACCTGGGTTCTGACACTGCCTCCCTGCAGGAGAGCGACCCACTTTCCCCCTCTCTGAGACAAGGAGGATAATCCTACCCTGCTTCAGGAAGGGCACAGAGATCTAAGAATAAGAGCACCCAAGGGCATTAACCAGCTCTCCCCACAACCTCCTGTGGTCACGTGTAAATGCCCAGTGTGGCCGTGCGATGGCACGGGTTGCACCAAATCCCCAGTGTGCACCGATGCACTGGGGGTTCTGTGCCTGCAATCCGGGACTGGGAAGGCCACGTTTCCAAGTGAAAGCCCAGGATGGTTGCAGCTTGGCATCGGTGAGGTGCAGCACAGGAAGGTCTGAGCAGCTGGGAAGGAGAGATTTGAAGTGCCCACTTCCTCTGCTCCCCACTTCCACTGGCAGGCTTCTATCGCTGGTCCCTTCCCCAGAAGCCAGCTGTCCCTTGTGCCCTGACACAAGCCAGTGCTCACGTCAGCTACGGGCACTGGGCTGAGGCAGTACGAGCCACCCGTCTACAGCCACCGATCTGCCCATTGACTCGCCTCTTGTAGCCCGGCTCAGGTTGACTCCTTGCACATAGCAGGGACTGGTGCTGTGTGGCGCACTCGGGAGGCTCAGGTGTCAGCACGCAAAGGCCTGGGAGCCAGCCTGCAGGTAGCCTCACTAGTTCAGCTGACTGGCTGCTCGGATAGGTGGCCAGTCTGCAAGGGTTTGGAAAAAACCAAAACACTGAAAGAAAGAGACCCCAGGACAGATCCTGCAGCGGGGCCATTCTTCGGTTCCAGGGACACACGCTCACTGACCCACAGGCTGGGCTCGAGCAGCTTGCTCAAGGTCTCACAGACTGTGGGCTCAACCCCAGATCTCTGGGTGTTTACCCAAGAGTCACAGAAAGGTGGCATATACACGTAACAGCCAGATCCTGACTCTCAGCCCCCTGCCCCCTTCCACAAGCATGTATTAGAGGTTCACCCCAGGCACCATTGCCAGCGTGAAATGGCTTTCCCCTGACCACTGCGAGATCCCAGCTCACACTCTGGGTCCACAGCTGGGGCTCATCTTCACTGAATGCTCTAGACCAGCATTTCTCAAACTGGGGGTCCCAACCCAAAAGGGGGGTCACGAGGCTATTGTAGAGGGATTGCGAGAGTAGTGGCTGCGGGCCGGGCACCCAGCTCGGAAGGGAGCGTCGCCGCCAGCAGCAGCACAGAAATAAGGGAGGCCACAGCATGGGGTGGAGTCGTCACTTTGGGGGCACGTCATCGCAGCCTGAAATGTTCTGAAAGGGGGTTCCAGCAAAAAAATTTGAGAAGCCCTGTGTAGCCCCTGCTCTATGGAGCTTGCCCTCACAGCTGGTCGTCCTGGTCCTTGGAGTGCAATTGCTGGAATGTGTCTTGGTGTCTGATTAAGGGGGTGGAATCTTTGGGGGTAGCTGGGGCCAGGCCCATCAATGGCTCAGGACCAGGAGTTTGAATCGGAGCTGGTGTTTGCTGGCAGGCCTGTGGGTGGGATGCTTGCTGGGGGCTTGTGCTGTTCAGGCAGGTCTTGCACGGGGTTTGGAATCAGCTGGACCTCTCCCAGACCACGCTCTGCTTCTCCATCGATGAAGCACCACCAAGACAGCTGAGCTGCTCTGGGATGATGCAGATCATGAAATTCAGGGCAAAGCACCCGAGAGCCAGAGTCCAGGCCCACTTCAGAATTGTACTGGGACTCTCCAGAGAGACTGGCAGCTTCGAAGTTGCTGATGCCCGATGAGGGTGGCTCCTCGGATGCCTTGCGCAGGCTTCATGAGCTGCCCCACCAAGCAGCCATCCAGTGGACTCCCACCCCAGCCAGGGCTCAGCTCCCATTTGGGCCATGTGTTCAGCCCGTTTGAAAATCCCAGTCTCGGGCACTACGACCCACTCCAGACTCCTGCTCGGAAACCTCACCAGAGATGCCACAAAACAAGGATTTAAAAACAGACAGTCTTGAAAGTCCGCATTGACAGGCGGGGCATTGTTACGCCAATGCCACTTTAATAGGCTGGTGACTTTCCTTTGTCCACAGAGAAACCCCTCTCCCCCCGTCCAGCTCTCAACCAAGCGCAACTGGGCATTTGTGGTACAGCTGGCATCGGCTCTGCTGCCCCACTGAAAGCCCTGCCCCCTGGAAGCTGGCAAGCCAGGAAAGGCCAAAGCAGAACCACTAATTGCAAACAGGCTTCCTCCTGGGACTTTCACAGAATGAGACGAGAAAAGAGAAGCTTTAACTCTAGAGAGAATGAGCAGTTGTGTGCAGGGCTGGTCTCTGCCATAGGACCCGGCAGAGCCTGGGACAGGGGAGAAGTGTGCTGCAGAATGACAGGGGAGGGATTTTTCCCCATGGGATGGAGGAAGAAGAGAGAGGCACCTCCAGCCAATATTCTCCCTCTCTCCACCCTCTGAACTATGCCAGGAAGATTTTGCCCTCCAATCAGTTGTGTTTATCCCCTCGGCCGTTGCTAAGGGACTCCAACCCCCTCCGGTGCAGGAGGTTTGGCCTCTGTGTGCTTGGAGGGACTCTGTGAGAGCTCGTTTTACACAACCAGAAAGTCTCCAGTGCTGTGGTGTGTGAAAGGAACGGCAGTCCCGAGAGAGAGTGGGACCCGCTGTCTGTAAGGGGAACAGCTGACGGTTTGACGGGGCCTTGAACCGAGCACTGGCACAGCCAGCCAAGGGGTAGAGGGTTGGACACCGAACTCAGGGTCTGGGTTAGTGAAGGACCATGGTCTGAACACAGGCTTGGGAGCCAGACCCCCCCCGGGCAGGAGGGGAACTTTAGCGGCACATGCTGGAATAGGCTCAGCCAGTCAGGGAACAGAACTGAAGCCACATGACTGGTCGCACCCATCAAGCAGCTGATACTCGCAGGGAACAGTTTGCAATCCCTGGAAGACAAAGTTATTCCCCATGGCACAGCAGAGGACACTCCGGTTGGCTGATTTTCATGGCAGGAGCAGAAAGAGGCTAAGATTAGTCAAGCAAGTTAGTGGTAGCTAATTATTCACTCAGCTCCAAGGCGAGCCAGGGCCCTTTGGGAAATGAAGAAGTGTATTAATTACATTTTTACTGTTAGGACCAGCTGAAACCTCACCCAGGGCGTCTCCCGAGGAGTCGGATTTCGGTGTTTGTCCGACGTGGTCTGGGTTCCCCCTCCAAAAATTTTGCCTTGGCTCGAGACCGCCACTAAGGCCGGGTCTATGCTAGGATTCAGCCGTAAGTGCAGCTGCACCGTTGCACGGTGTTTGCATAGACGTGACTGGCCCCACTGAAACGAATCCGGTTAACCGGGGTCAAACGCACTGGTGCAAGCAGAATCTGCACTGGGAGATGCAGTGTAGACGAAGCCTCCGGTGTCTCCTTTTCACTCCCTTCCCCCTCTACATAGGTGTGCACGCCCACACCCACCATTCGAGGGAGAGCAAAGGCTCTGGGCTGGGCTTGCTCAGGCACGAAGGAAGCTCAGGCAGGAATGAGTTCCAAATGAAAAACAAACTGTGCCAGGCTGCGCCTCCCCAAGCTCGGGGGAGGCGCTTGGCTCACAGCTGCAATAACTAAGGCCTTTTATGCCAGGCGCCTCCTGGAAACTAACCCCAAAACCTCCCTGAAAATAGCCCAGGCGGCCGTTTTATTTTGGAAGGACGGGAGGCGTGGCAGCAGGGGATGGGCGACTCTGCTAGAAAAGCTTCCCAGAGCAACCCGTGAGCTCACGCCACAGGGAACGTCCTTGCGCTGGCCAGGATGTCGCGGAGTGGATGGGGAGAAGGCCCACCCAGCTTCGTAATGCATTCGGTGCCATCTCCTCTCGACGGGAGCGACCGGCCCTGCTTCCGAATCAGCCGAGTGAACCAGACGCAGGACAGGGTGCCCACGCTCGCCGTCCCAGCTACCGCAAACCGCGCTCCCTCCAGCCATTGCCGGATCAGTGCAAAACAGATCCCGAACCAGGGGACCAGTCACCCCCTCCAGACCCTGGTCTTCCCCCCACGTCCCAACTTCTCATAGGTCTGTATGCTCCATGAGGTCTTCCACTTTTCTTCCCCCGCCCTCCCCAGACATTGGAGACCGATGTCAGGAAAACAAACTCCTCCCTACCCACAGAATTTTTCTGAAATGACACCCCTCCCTAACCCTGCAGATCCCAGCACAGGTCTCCTAAGGCTGGGGGTGGGGAGGCAGGAGCATCATGGGTGTAGCAAACCTGCAGTTGGAGAGGTGCTTTCACAGTGTGTTTGTGGGAACTGTAAATGGCTAGAAGGATGCACAAGCCTTAGGGAGTACCTGCACGGCACGTTGCTTGCCTTTTTAACAAAAACAAAAAGCTCTAGATTGCATCCAGGAGCACAGGGCTCAGGTGGACAGAGCCGTGCTCAGACCAGGATCTGCTCGAGCAAGTCACTTCACCGCTCTGTGCCTCTCACGGTCTGTCCCAGCTGTTTAAAAGCTCTGGGGCAGGGTGTGTGTTGTGTTTCTACAGTGCGCAACACAGTGGGGCGGCTAGGTGCTACCGTGCCGTAGGGGGCCAGGCATGCCAGCACTGGCTGAGCTCGTGAGGCCCTATGCGCCACTCAACAACTGATGTCGTACACCGCGTCTGATCGGTGCCCAGATTTCGGGGAACGTGCTCGGTGTCAATGGGCAAAATTGGAAAAACACGGAAAGAGGGTAATGGAGGGCACACGGGGGCCCTGCCATCTGTTCAGCAGAGCAACAGCGTCAAGCACCTGTCTGTAGATCAGAGAACGAGTTAGCAGCACTCCTTAACTGCTTCCAGCAGAACAAGGGCCCCATCCCATTTCTGCCCATCCTCACAACATTGATCGGTCCAACGGGGGAGGGAGAGCTCAGTGGTTTATGCAGTGGCCTGCTAAACCCAGGGGTTGTGAGTTCAATCCTTGAGGGGACCAATTAGGGATCTGGGGCAAAAATTTGTCTGCGGATGGGTCCTGCTTTGAGCAGGGGGTTGGACTAGATACCTCCTGAGGTCCCTTCCAACCCTGATAGTCTAGGATTCTAATCCCATTCAGGGTATCTCCCAGGCAGACAGAGAAAGAATGGTGGGGGATGGGGGGCACACAGAGCCCCTGGCCGCACTGAGGTGCGAACGCAGGGCATTGGTATGAGGTGAGATTGAGGGCACTAAGAACCCAAGGGGGTAGATTGAGGGACCCTGGCATGAGGGAAGGACTGGGGGTTGCAGGGAGCCCCTGAAACAGAGGGAGATGGAAGGGCGGCACGCAGGGAGGGATGCAAGGAGCCCATCCAACAGTAGCAACACCGTGTTACCCCTCGTTTAGGGAACAGAAGACCCCAAGGCAGGAAGTTACAGATTAGGGGAGCATGTTGGGATTGTGGGGAAGGGCCACTTGAATCAGCCACACCTTTAGTTTGCTCGGGCGCTGCGTCAGGTTGGGGCCCTGCTGTGCGAGGCACTGCACCAGCAGGCTGTGACAGTCCGTGGGCTGGTACAGTCTAGGAGACTCCCGAGCTCATCAGGGTGGGAGAGAAGTACCCGGCTAACATCAGCCAAGAGAGGCTGGCTTCACCATGCACATTGAAGTGCCGCTCCCCACCCCACAGACAGAAACGCTGAGACTGTTCAGGGCATTCCCTCTGTGAAACCAGCACTGCTGCACCTGCACCAGTGGGAGTGAGCTCAGCGGAGTCCCTAGCATTCACACCACCGCCACCTTCCCGAACGCTGCCTGGAGCAAGGCAGAGAAGCAAAGCGGGGGTAGCTTGTACTCATCACTGGGAAGTTAGTATCCACTCCATCTCTGGAGCTTGTGTTCCTCGAGCCATGCTAAAGAGCAGAGGGCCGGAATCTCAGAGCTGGCCTTGGCACTACATTTGATGAGCCGTTTAAATCTCCGAGCGTGTCTACACTGGGGAGAGCTTGGAAATGGCTTATCCTGCACTGGGGCACCTCCATCAGTCTTGCCAATGAGGGGGTGCTGGTGGGTTGCAAGACAGCAGAAGATTGTGGCCCATGAACACTTCTGAGGAGCTCATTAGTAGAGCATTAAGAAGTAATTGTGGCAGTAATTACTATAGGCTGGGGAGTTTGGGGCCTTTACCCAAGAGATTGGAAATTCTTTGGGTTTTGTTAGTTACTTTGCTCATCTGACAGCAAGCTGTGCCTTCTCTGTGTCAGTATCGCCAGTCACGCCCCCACACCACTCCCCAATTTGTGTAGATCTTTAACACAATAGGGGAAGGTGCAGACTTTAAAGATAAGGAAAAACATGTTTTAAGGCTGTTTGCTCAATGCTAGCTAATACAATGGAGCCTCGATCCTGACTGGGCCTCTAGGCACTACTTAATACAAGTAGTAACTTAAGTTAGCAAGAGGACACAGCAGTAGGTTCAGGAGCTAAAACTCATCTTTGAAATCGGAGTACATTTTAACGTAGTGTCCATTTAAAAAAAAGAAAAGGGTGGGGGAAGCCAGACAGACAATCTCCTTTCCTGCAAAGAGACCAGGCTAATAAAATAAACCTTACCCACTCCTGGGTTTTAACAATCTACAGTGTCATTTGTTCTATAGGACATTTTAGGAGCATTGGTTTTAAACCTGACAGTGTCCCTTTAAATGGTGTTTGGCCCACACGAAATCCCATGATTCATGGAGCTGACTAGGAAACTTTACCATACTTTACAGTAAGTGACAAGTCATAATTCCTTTGGCATTCAGCAATGCAACAACATTAGTCATGTTGCGAGCCCCTGATATTAATCCAGCTGCAATATGCTGTTCCTCCGGCATTTTAATTGTAGCTTTGTATGAAGGGCCTACTTCATTGGAAATCGGGGGCAGAGCCATAGTTTTGCTCCAGGGAGTGAGGAGACGAAGGTCTAAAGTTTCCAAGGCATCTTGGTTCTCCAGCGTGAGAAGTTGGTTAGGTTTCAGGCCATCAAAGCCGCATCCCCTGGTGCAACCTGATTTGTGAAGTCTGGGGGTCCCAAGCAAGGCTGATGTTCGGGGTAGTAGCTAAGTGCTTAATAGCGCCTTCGAAAAGCCTCTGAAGTAATTGTAATTGAAGCCCGTGTAAGGAAGGGACAGAGGTCAAGTCCTGCAAGTCAGAGGCCCTTGGGAGCTCAGATGCCTGCGTGGTAAATTATGAGATGTCCCAAGCAAAGAGGGCGAAACAGAGGCCATGTCACAGTGCTCAGTGGCAGAGTGACCCCACTTAGAAGGGTCAATCAAGTAACTGCAGGCACCAATTAGCCCCCCCCCCCCAACCTTCCCCATCCTCAGTGCAGTCAGATGCCATCTCCTTGGACAAAAAAGCGACTGTATAAAAGCCACAATCGCATGCTTAGAAAAGCTATTCCAGGCAGGACTAATCAGACATCCTGATCCCCAAGTCCAAGAGGAATCTTTAGGCCAAACCCGTCAGACTGAGAGACCCACAACATCAAGAGTAAATACAGGGCAATGCAATCAATAGCTACATTGTCACCTCTCGAGACTCCAGCACCCTCCGTTTCAGGGGCAGGATGGCCTGGAGCCCTGTCTGAACTAAAAGGCAAACCCATCGCTGGCACTGGTTCAGATCTGCAATCCTATCCGCACAGGCAGAGCCCTACGCCCACCAGCAGGATCAGGGCCCAATGGGTCCCCCTTGGATCAGTGCTGAACATGGTTTAACAGCTCCTCTAGCCAGGACAAAACTTCTCCTCCTCATCCTTAGAGAGAGAGCTCTGTTCCCCTTCCTTCCCCCTGCCCACAGACACAGCAGAAGTCCCAGCCAGGAGAGGGTTGTTCTCCTGAAGCAAATCACCTAGTCCTGAAGCCAACACAAACATCCACCACACAAGACAAGCCTTTCAGGGGGAGGCAGACAGGCGGACACCTTATTTCCCCATTCCCCGCCCCCCTTAAGAGAGAGGCTGCTCCCAGCTCTGCAAAGGAGGAGAGAGAGACCCAGGGTTGCAACGTGGAACTTAAAAAAAAAAGTTTTAAGGCATTAAAACATGATCCCCTTGTAGGGAGGGAAACGAAATCCAGATTGAGGGGATCCCCCACGGGTTGTGTGTGGGGGGGTGCTGTTTAGGAGGGGGGGGGTTCCTCGCCATTATTTAATAAAAGAGTGGGGCAGATCAAAGTTTGGGAACTCTCATAACACAGACATTGTCCCCACCGTGCTAGTTACTGGGGGGAGAGAAAGTTTTCCTCCAGCGAGAATCGGCTCCTTTTTTACACACCCCTCCGGAGAGCCAGGGGGGAACGACGCTGGCAGAGCTGATCCCCCCCACCCCCTTGAAACTGACTCCGGCTCCTGGACCCCGACCAGCCCCAGCCCAGGGTGGGGCACAACCCCTTACCTGAGATATAGTGGCGCCGGCTCTCGTCCAGGTGAGTGGAGATAACATCGCCCATGGCGGATAGGGGCCGGATGCTCGCAGGGGAGATCCCAGCGGTGGGGGGGGCAGCTCACCCCCCAGGGAGGTTTGCAATTCAAAAGGGGGACTCGGGGGGGGGGGTCTCCTTCCTCCGGGCCGGGCCGCAGCGGCGGGTCTGCTCCCAGTCCTCGGGCGGTCAGCTCGCGAGCCGCTCCATGGGCAGGAACCAGCCGCTCTCCTCCCAGCCGAGGGAAGCCCTGGGCGGGTCGCAGACACTCCCTGCCTACGTCCAGCCTCCGCCCCGGGAGCGACACACCCTCCGCGCGGCTCCCTGCCTGCGAGCGGGGCCCGGGCCCTCGCCCGACGCGGGGGCTGTTCAACCTCCCCTCCCTCGGTCCGGGGTCCGCTCCTTCTCCGGCAAGAACGTGGGAACCCAACAGAAAAAGCTTTTATCCCCCCTCCCCCCTGTAATTATTGCACTGGCCTGTGCTACAAACCAGCCCCCCTGCACCTAGGGTGACCAGATGTCCCGGTTTTATAGGGACAGTCCCGATTTTTGGGTCTTTTTCTTATACAGGCTCCTATTACCCCCCACCCCAATTTTTCACATTTGCTTTCTGGTTACCCTACCTGCACCCCAGCCCACGCGTGGCCGCTAGGCACTCCCAGGCTCCAGAGCGGGACCCAGGGATCAGGCCTTTGTAGCAGAAGGTGATTGTCCCTGCAGCTAGAAAAGGGCTTTTCTCTCACGCCTAGTGCCCGGGGCCTGTGCTTCCCCCCCAATCTGAGCTACCAGGGACTGGGTCTAACTCTGTCAGCCGGTGAAACCAGCTCCTTGTTGGCACCTGGCTTGGTTTCATTCTGACCTTGCTTCACAGGGGATTGCAACATTTACCCAGCCCTTTCTACCCCTCTGACCACGCCCAAGTCATCATAAACCACAGCCTTGATCCTTCTCCACTGCCAAGGTGTGGCTCGCCCGTGGGTGGGGAGGACAGGACACGGGACCTGACCGTACCCGTCGGACGAGGGTTTTCTTTGCCCCCTTACCCCAGTGTCTGTAGCCGGTCTGATCCTCTGCTGCTTGTCACAGTACAGCAAGCCGGGGATTTACAACAAGGTTCGGGGCAAACTGTGCAAAATAAAACCGCTCTTCTGACTTGGATGCTCAGGACAGGAAGCGGCTTGAGAGCCCAGGAGAAGCGGGTCCCCCACCCACAAAGCAGACACAGCAGGGGCAGTGACAGCAGGAGCTTCATCGCCCGCCTCCCAGCGCATGCAGCTCCCCTTGGAGCCAGAGGCAGCCTCTGTAGGGGCGCGAGGGTTGGTGTGGTTGGACTGGGGAAATTGGTGTCATTCGACTCGTGCAAAGCCTCCAATGCAGACACGCTGCACTGGGCTAGCCCATCCGCACTGGGCTTATTTCATTGGGGCAACCCCCGCCCTCTACAGCTCTACGCAGGGCCTCACTTACAGTCCATGGCCTCTTTGCTCAGGCTGCCGAACAGGGCTGTCAGTTGGGGTGGGGGCGGAGGTGCTCTTAAGGGAGCTGGGTGCCCAGGGCCTGCCCACGGATGGCAGTGGGGCTGGACAGAAAAGCTCCTCCTCCCTCTGCCAGACCTGAAGCGGAGAGGCCAGATTTTGCCTTTGGCTGCAGTCTCATTCAGCTGCTCTGGCGCCGGACCAGGGTGGAAACAGCCCTCCCTGTATTCCCTTCTTGCAAGAAGATGGAGCTGACACAAGGGCCATGTGCTATCCCTCCCGCATAGCCCTTGGCACCGAGAACAGCAGGGGCCATGCCCAGGGGAGGAGGGAGAGGTGTGGCCAGGGAGCCCTGGGCCTTGGCTGCTGGAAAGCCCTGTGGGGAGCCATTGCTTGATGGCAGCCATAAGGCAGAGCACCCCATGAGGCTGTTCTAGATAGTTCAGGGAACTGCTCTGCTCCTCCAGACTGCAGGACGCGTCACACACAGGTCTTAGCCTCCCTGGGCTGGGTTCAGCTTGACCGATGGCCAGACTTAGGGCCCGGGGCTCGGATCCTCACAGTGTTTAGGTACCTACATCCAATTTAAATTAATGGGGGTTAGGATTTGGGCCAGGGTGTCTTAGCGTGTATGAGAGAGAGTGAGTCTGAACGGCTCAAGGACAGTGTCGTGAGGCCTGAATCTTTTCCAGGGGGTGCTGCTTGCCTCCCAAGGCAAGGGGGCGGGGGGTGTCCTGTGGCCTGCGTCATGACTGCTCTGTGGACAGAGCGTCCTGTTTATCCCATTCTGAAATAGTTTTTTTTGGCATACTGAGCTCAGAAAAATTCCTCAGGAGTCTGCCAGCCTCGGGGGGAGGCGGGGGGAGCCACCTTGCAGCTAACACCTCTCTGCTTTGGGAACAGGGCGGCCCAAACCCATGTGTCCTCACTGCCTGGGTGGGGGTAAACAGCACCTGCCCAAAACACGCACGCGCACACACACATTACGCAATGCAGGCCTGCTCATCCCATGCTAAAACACGCCGCACTGGGCGGGGAGGGCGAACCCCTGCAAGAAGGCAGAGCGGGGCAGTCTGCTACTTCTGGGAGACCTGCTGGTTTGGTCTGGGAGATCTGCTGCCTCCGCTGGCTTCAGAACCCTCATCCTGACATAAGGCTGGGTGCTTTCTGCACGGGGATTCAGCCTGGACCCTGGACCCTGCCCCCACCCCTTCGGAGCCATTAGCCCTGTTTGAAATAACATAGCTGAGTACACAGAAGGGGGGAGGACCCTCTTGCTAAATATTTACCATCCCTCCAGAGAACTGGTAATAGAGGTGTGATGCCACACCCGTCCACGTGAGGGTCACTGCCAGAGAGGACCCAACCTCTGGATCTTAATGCATGATCCCAGTGAGAGAGAGGCAGTCGCTGAGGGACACCGACCACTTGCAACCACACCCTCCGCCCTGGCACTGTAGCACTAATCCTGCCCGGTTCAGAGGGGAGATTCGGGGGGGAGGAGCAAGGTGGAGAGCAAGCCCAGCTGCCCACCCCACACTCACGCAGCAGGGGTGGCTCCTGTCCCACGGGGCTTGTCATGGGGTCACAGTGCCACTCAGGTGTGGCCCTGGAGGTAGTGAGTGAGTGGCATGGTGACCAATGTCACAACTCCCGGAGTAGGGAGGCAGGCCCGGCCCTGCGGGACAGGAGCCCCACACATACACCTCAAGGTCGCGGCGGGGAGCAGTTCTCTCCCCTCCCCCATCCCTTATCAGCTCCACTGCTGCATGAGCCTCTGTGGCTTGAGCTAAAAGACTCGGCTCTGCTGGCCAAAGTTGTGGCAAGCTCATCGACCGCTCTGTGGCCCAGTCACCACTAGAGGGGGACAGGGAGCCGGCCCTAGTGGGCGTGGCTTAGAGATGCCAAAGATTCCACCCGCCAAGTCACCAGGTCAAATCGGAGCATGTTCAGCGATGCCCGGCCGCTGTAGCCGTCTGGCAGCTGGTTGCTGGCCTGTCTGAAAGGGGTTAGTGGCCAAGGTACCTCAAAATTCAGCCTCGCACTCGCCACTAAATGACTGTTTTCATGGTCAGGCTCAGCCAGGGCTGAAAGTAACTTAAGGGACTTACCGGTATGCAGGGCGACTGGGGTCCTGAGCAAGGTGGGAGGCGGCTCAAACAGAAGGGGCGGGGCCCTGGGCGGCAGAGGTGGGGCTGGGGTCAGACTCCTCCAGTCAGCACTTCAGCGCGGTCCACCGGCGATTTAAGGGGCCCAGGGCTCCTGTCTGATGCTACCGCTATGCCAGGGCTCCAGCGGCAATTTAAAAAGGCCCGGGGCACCGGCTGCTGGCGTGGTAGTGGCAGCTGGGAGCCCCTGGCCCTTTAAATCACCGCCGGAGCCCCATGGTAGCGGCGGCGGTGGCCAGGAGCCCTGGGGCTCTGGTGGCGATTTAAGGGGCCGGGGCTCCACTGCTGCCAGGAGGCCTGGTCCCTTTTACATTGCCGGGCCCCACGGAAGCTGCCCCCTTCTGGTACAGTCGGCTGTTTACCGGCTCCTACCGGTACACCGTACCGTACCGGCTTACTTTCACCTCTGGGCTCAGCAGAGAGGCCCGTGGGTGAATGGGCCATGGAAACTGAGTCTCGTTCTCACGCGAGAGCTTGTCTCTGGGTGGGATGGATGGAGTTAGCGGTGCCACACTGGTGCGGGACTTCAGACTCCCCCACCATCAAGCCCATGCTTTCCACCAGCCGTAGCATGAAGTCGCAGCCCCAGAGCAAGGGCTGACATGTTGCTCGCATTGGCCGGGCCCCACCAGCACTTAGCAGCACTTCTTTATTCCTCGTGGAACGGATGTGCCTGGACAGGTCAGCTGTAGGGACTGAACTCAGGATCCCAAAGCCGGAGCCAGGACTACTTGAAGTAAAGACCCTGGCCCACTAGCAGATGTAGTAATCGCTATAGGTGGTCTAGCCACTAGAGGGCGACACTGAGCCATACCGTGTTAGCCTCTTTCTGGCCCTTCTTTAGTGGTGGCTGTTAGATGCCAACCCCCCAGGCTGCATGTGCAGGTCATGTTTCCAAATCGAGCAGACTCTCTCTGCAGCGCATGGTCACTGACTCAGCTGGCACTTACGTGCTGCTGATGACTCAGGATCACATTGGAGTGAAGTGTCTCTGGCATTGTCCGAGTGCCCCCCTGCCGTTTCCCAGCCATGCTCCTCCTGACACAAGGTTGCAAAGAACAGAATTTCCAGCTGAGCTCTTTTGAAAGTCTGGTTCTGATTCTGGTGGATGCTGTGGGGGAGCCAGAATTGCGATTTGGGGGAAATCCCATGATTGCAAATTTTGTTTGGGCTGAATCGGAATGCAAACAAAAGATTTAGAAATTTCTTACTAAACAAAATTTCCCAAAAGCCCTTAATTTTGGGTCAAGCAAAAGGTGTTTTATATATATTATATCAAATCAAAACATGTTGTTTCAATTTTTACATTTTAAAAGTTTTTATAATATAAAAGAATTTGCAAAAATGAAAAGTTACCCCCAAAAAACAACCAAAATCAAAATGCTCCATTCCAAAAAAATGTCCAAGCGGAACATTCATCCTTGTCAAAATGGTTGTTTTCCATTTTTTCCCCCCGAAACAATTAAAAAAAAAATCAGCATGTTCTCGTGGGATGTTTCAGTTTTCAGGAAACAGCATTTTAGAACATTTTCAACCAGCTATTGTCTAGCGCTCAGTACTTAGAAATCTGACCATGGGTTCTTATGAAAATCTCATCACAAATGACTAAGAATTTGCTTACAACTGCATATGGAGCAACCACAATTCATGTCTGGGTCACCACGGTCAGTGCATTATTTTGAAGCTTTTGCACCACCCGTGGGTGAGAAAGGGCTCGGTCTGTCACTGATCAATCAAAATTAAGGCTGTTGATTAATTGCAGTTAACTCACGCGATTAACTCAACAAAATTAACTGCAATTTAAAAAATTAATCTCAATTAATTGCACTGTTAAACAATAGAATACCAATTGAAATTGATTAAATATTTTGGGATTTTTTTCTACATTTTCAAATATATTGATTTTTATTACAACACAGAATACAAAGTATACAGTGCTCACTTTACATTATTTTTTATTACAAATATTTCCACTGTAAAAATGATAAAAAAGAAATTGTATTTTTCAATTCACCTCATGCAAGTACTGTAGTGCAATCGCTTTATCCTGAAAGTGTAACTTACAAATGTAGATTTTTTTTGTTACATATCTGCTTTCAAAAACCAAACAAATGTAAAACTTTAGAGACTACGGGTTCTGCTCGAGAATGATCTAAAGCAGTGCAGACCGACGCATGTTCATTTTCATCATCTGAGTCAGATGCCACCAGCAGAAGGTTGATTTTCTTTTTTGCTGGTTTGGGTTTGTAGTTTCCGCATCGGAGTCAAGTCCACTCAGTCGTACTTCATGTTCAGCCAATCGCTCAGACAAACAAGTTTGTTTACATTTAAGGGAGATACTGCTGCCTGCTTCTTATTTACAATGTCACCTGAAAGTGAGAACAGGCATTCGCATAGCACTTTTGTAGCCGGCGTTGCAAGATATTTACCTGTCAGATACGCTAAACATTTGTATGCCCCTTCATGCTTTGGCCCCCATTCCAGAGGACATGCTTCCATGCTGATGATGCTCGTTAAAAAAAAAAAAAGTGTTAATTAAATTTCTGACTGAACTCCTTGGAGGAGAATTGTATGTCTCCCGTTCTGTTTTACCCGCATTCTGCCATATATTTCATGTTATAGCAGTCTTGGATGACGACCCAGCACATGTTAGTTTTAAGAACACTTTCACAGCAGATTTGACAAAATGCAAAGAAGGTACCAAGGTGAGATTTCTAAGGATAGATACCGCACTTGACCCAAGTTTAAAAATCTGAAATGCCTTACAAAATCTGAGAGGGACGAGGTGTGGAACATGTTTTCAGATGTCTTATATGAGCAACACTCCGATGCGGAAACTACAGAACCCGAACCAGCAAAAAAGAAAATCAACCTTCTGCTGGTGGCATCTGACTCAGATGATGAAAATGAACATGCATCGGTCCACTCTGCTTTAGATCATTATCGAGCAGAACCCGTCATCAGCATGGACGCATGTCCCCTGGAATGGTGGCTGAAGCATGAAAGGACATATGAATCTTTAGCGCATCTGGCATGTAAATATCTTGCGATGCCGGCTACAACAGTGTCATGGGAACACCTGGTCTCACTTTCAGGTGACATTGTGAACAAGACGTGGGCAGCATTATCTCTGGAAAATTGTAACCAAACTTGTTTGTCTGAGCGATTGGCTGAAGTAGGACTGAGTGGACTTGTAGGCTCCAAAATTTTACATTGCTTTATTTTTGAATGCAGTTATTTATTGTACATAATTCTACATTTGTAAGTTCAACTTTCATGATAAAGAGATTACACTACAGTACTTGTATGAGGTGAATTGAAATATACTATTTCTTTTGTTTTTTACAATGCAAATATTTGTAACAAACAATAAATATAAAGTGAGCACTGTACACTTTGTATTCTGTGTTGCAATTGAAATCAATAGATTTGAAAATGTAGAAAACATCCAAAACTATTTCAATAAATGGTATTCTGTTATTGCGCAACAGTGCGATTAATCTCAGTTAATTTTTTTAATTGCAATTGATTTTTTTTTAATCACTTGACAGTCCTAATCAAAATGCACAGATGCTGAACCTGAATAACTTGTTCTTCCTAATTCCAGACTCCATCCCCATTTCTTTCTGTTTCCCCCACTCACTGCATCATTCTAAAATGAATAAAGCTTGTTGAAATTCATTGGTTTTTTCTGCTGGAATTTTAAAAACATTCATTTTATTAAAAACATTGATGTTCAGTTTTTTTCCCTTTTTCTCTCCCACTTTTCTCCCTTCCTCCTTTAAAAATGAGGAGGGAAAAGAGAAAAAAAAAAAGGGTGGGGGGACGACTTTGACCAAAACAAACTTTTTCATTTGGAATAAAAATGTCCTTTTCCATCCAAAAATATTTTGGATAGAAACAAAAATATTGAGTAGCTCTATAAAGCAGACGGTTAATCAAGGAATGTGGGTTTTTTTCTTTGGCCTGCACAAGGAACAATAATCGTAATAATAGTCATTAATATAATCTCTCTCCCTTGTGTGTACTGCAAAAATACCTGGAACAACCTTAGTTGCATGCTTGACATTAAAATAGAGAATCACAGTTCTGCAGTGAAGAGAAGCCTGATCTGTCTCCCGTTGACTCCAGCAGGCATTGGGCCAGGCTCTGTATGCAAAATATACAGTGCAGATGTGGAGAGAGTTTGTACAGCACCTAGCCCGGGGGTCCCGGTGCACGACTGTAGTGCTAGGCACTGCCGCAATACAAATCATAATAATGAATCAACAGACGCCTCGTGGTTAGAGAGTTTACAGTCAGATTAGGGCAGATAGGCCCTGCTCCAGCCAAGCACTCCAGCACGTGCTTAACTTTAAGCATGCGAGTTGTCCCATTGAGTTCAGCAGGCCTGCTCGTGTGCTTTGGGCTAAGCATGCGCTTCAGTGCTTTTCTGGTGCGGGGTCTCTCCGGCAATGCAGATTGTTCCCTATGGTCAGGGCTGGGAAAATTGACCTCCCACCTACTAGCTGGAGGGCCAGACCCACTAGCCCAGGTGAAAAAAGCCAGCGCAACTGTACCCCACACACCTCCTGAGGGTGATGCTCTATCCCACTGAGTGGCACCGAGACTACTTAGTGAGAGATTAACGAGCTTGCTCGATAGCCTTAGCTAAGGGCTCTTTGGCTCCAGAGGTCCCAGGTTGGAGCTCGCCCACAGATGACTGGGGTCTGGTGGTGTTACAAGTGGGGGCTCGTCTGGGATTTGAAGTGGGAAGTCTCTGAAGCTCCGGAGGCGCTGCCTCAGCTAGGGGAAGTATGTAACCCACACACCTTCTGGGGGTGGTGTTCTGTCCCATCAAGTGGCACCGAGACCACTTAGAGAGAAATGAATGAGTTTGCAAAGGGCCATGTGGCTTTTAGCTCATGCAATAGAGGCTCATGCATTTAGCTCCAGAGCTCCCGGGTTGGATCCCACCCACCACCGACTGGGGTCTGTTGGTGTTACACAACTTCCAAGACCATGCCCCTTACAGTATAAAGGCATAAAACAGATAACAGCAGGGCCGCCCAGAGGATTCAGGGGGCCTGGGGTAAAGCAATTTTGGGGGCCCCTTCCATAAAAAAAAGTTGCAATACTATAGAATACTATATTCTCTTGGGGGCCCCTCCGGGGCCTGGGGCAAATTGCTCCACTTGCCCCCCCACCTCTGGGCAGCCCTGGATAACGGAGGACCAAGTCAGTGGAAAGATGGGTATCAGGTTGGGCCTGGAAACAGCGCTCACTCTTAGCATGTCACAGTCAAATACAGCAGTCATTCAACAGCAACAGTGAAAACTCCCAAGGCCCTGGTCAGTTTTCTCAGCTGCAGCCAGCCTGGCATAGGGACTGCAACAACCTGCCTGCAGGCTCAGGCAGACGTCACCTGGCTTACAAGTTACTGACCTTTTCAGGGTTTTCGTTCCTGCTGGAAGGGGACGGAAAGGAAGGACACCTGGGGATGTTTTTGATTGGCTCTGCAAATACTTATCCCCAGGGGTAACTCTACTCATGTGACCCAAACGACTCTGGTGACTTAACTTACTCATGGGTGTCTTTTCAGAAGTGACACTGACGTCCCTGAACTATAACAGAGAATGGAGAAGGTTAAAGAGGGTTATTCAACCCTGGTAGGGTTTGGCTGCGCCCCAGTCCTGGACTACGTGCTTGGGACATGAACCAAGCGAGCTGTAGGCAGTTCATTGTCTTTCCACTGACCTCAGTGAGTTTTGGGTCAGATTCCAGTTTATTTAAAGACAACAAAGATAAGTATTTTAAAAATTACACTGCATTAACGAGTCTAATCATCACAGCTAATTACACGTAGGCGCAAATCACTAAACAAATGTAAGTGTCTCTTATCTGTTCGAGCCGATTGAATTATCTGTTGTGAAAATTTTATCCTATGAATTTGGGCATTTTTCCTTTGGCAAATTGATCTGCGGATAAACGATTTCATGAGTTCCGCCAGCTGCCGAGGAACGTACAAGAGTCCACAATTCAGCAAAGCGCTCTAAGCACATGCTTAACGTGAGGCATTTGCTGAAATCCATCCCGATTCAGCAAAACACTTCACTTTAACACATGCTTCAGTCCCACTGAAGTCCATGACATGCTTCAGTGCTTTCCTGAATCGGGGCCTAAACACCTCGGGTAGGTTAGACGGATGCTCAAAAGAGAGTCAGCCAATAATGTGTGACATGTTTTCCCTTGTCACTTGTCAAATACATCACTTGCTAATACACTTGGTCACCAGGGGACCAGCTCAGCTCTCCATCTTAAGTGTTTCAACTAGGTTGACCTTGATGGTAGATGCCACCTGTCCCTTACATCTGCTAGTCACCGAGGTAAGAACGCGCCTTTTCTGGAGCCAAGACCTGGCCTATATTTTTGTAGAGCATCCAGACCAGCCCTCTCATTGCAACTGGGGTCTCTGGGGATACAGCTACACTGCAGTCGGAGGTGTGATTGAGGCAGGCAGACAGACAGACCTGCACCAGCACAGCTAAAAATAACAGCAAGGACCCGGCAGTGGGCGTATCAGCACTGGCTAGCAACATGAGGACATCCCAAGGGTCCCCAGTGGGCATACGCAGCCCACACTCAGGCCGGTGTGGCTGCATGGTCACTATTTTTAGCTTTGCTAGTGTGGTTAAAGCTAGGGCAGGTAGGGCTCCCGCTGCTGCAATCCCACCTTGATTAGCCAGACCCTGGGAGCTACCGGAGTCACAATAATCGTCATCCTCCACCTGAGCGTTTGCAGGATCAGGATTTTCTTTAGTAAATATTTATTTCCCTCCCTCTGACATTCCAACAAATCCACGGCGTTTTCCTCTCACTCTAATTAACCTCAGGCGGTAACGATCTGTTTTCACAGCGACCAAGATCAACAAAGAAATCTTATCAATTAGACTGAAGAATGTGCAGAGAATTCAAAGAAGGGACTGGCCGTCTGGTATATTTTGGGCCTGCTCCATGGGAGCGCAAGGCCCTGCCCACGCAGGGCTTTGTAGCTGCCTCGAGAACAGTTTTCAAACGCCCGGACAGCCAAACCTGGATGACCGTGGCCATGCTCAGCCCAGCCACCAATGATGGGAACGCCACCTCGGAAATGGGGCTGGACGCCCCAGGAAACAGGGGCTCAGGGCTGGCTCCCCAGCGAGGGTTCTACCAGCCCGGATGTTGTCAAGAAAATCAAGCCAGTGACAGGTGCATTCGGAAACGGTTCCCAAGCAAAGTGCTGCCCAGGTGCAGGCAAAAGAGGAAGGACGGTCCAGTGGTTAGAGTGCTAGCCCGAGACACGGGAGACTCTGGTTCTCCGGCTCTGTCACAGGATTCCTGCACAACTTGGGACTTGTCTGCATGGGGAACGTCGGCAGCAGAATGTTCCTGCTGTCGTTATAGCAGTATCGCTATAGAGGTAATGACACTGGTCAGTTTCCCCATGGTGGTAAGTCCTAAGAGAGAGACGCTATTCAGGTGCACAGTGGTACCTGGCAGCTGTTTCAGAGCATGGTTGTGCTCCTACGCCAGGATACATACGGCATCAACGGGACCGAAGCATGTGCTCAAAGTTCAGCACGTGCGTAAGGGTTCTGCAGAATGGGGGTGGCTTTGAGCAGGTGCTTTGCTGAACCAGGGGCTTAGTATGGACAGAGCTCAAGGGCAGGGAGTAGAGTCCATACCCAGCAAGCAAGTGGAGTGGTGGGGGGGCCTCCTAAAATCTGATGAGCCTTGTTATTGTTTATGTTGGAGCCAGGGCAGGATGGTAAGAAGACAAGGTCCCTGCCCCTACGAGCGCATGCCCTGGGGTCCGGATTCTGCATAATAGGCGTAGGCCCATGGAAGCGAACGAGTCCGGTGTCTCATGCAAGTCAGCATATGGAGAGACCCAAGCCTTAAGTGGGTGTAGGGTGACCAGATAGCAAGAGTGAAAAATCGGGACAGGGGATGGTGGGTAATAAGAGCCCATATATTAAAAAAAGCCCCAAATATTGGGACTGTCCCCATAAAATCGGGACATCCGGTATGGGGCAGCTCTAGCTTTTTTGCCGCCCCAAGCACGGCAGGCAGGCTGCCTTCGGCGGCGCACCTGTGGGAGGTCCGCCGGTCCCGCTGCTTCGGCGTATCCGCCGCTGAATCCACGCGACCGGCTGACCTCCCGCAGGCAAGCCACTGAAGGCAGCCTGACTGCTGCCCTTGCAGGGACTGGCAGGGCGCCCCCCGCGGCTTGCCGCCCCAGGCACGTGCTTGGAGCGCTGGTGCCTGGAGCCGCCGCTGCATCTGGTCACCTAACATGGGTGACATAAAGATGAAGGAGGAGAGGCAAAGGAGCCGAGCAGCCAGGCTGAAAACCCATCTAGTTAGGGCCAAGGGATTTCCTTGTTTAATTATTTGCCCCTCCAAGTCCAGCCATGGGCTGTCTCCAGCCGCCCCAGCACGTGGAGAATCTGATACCGGGAACATGGACAGCCCCTGGCACTGGGGGTCCCTGATCCTGACTGCAGCTGGGGGCGCTACCTCCTGCGGCGAGAACGCTAACGATTTGCAAGCAGCCCCATGGCACTGAAATGGGTGCGACGCGGCCCCCAAACCGCGATGGACCTTCCCTCCAGGAGCCCTCCACCATCCCAGCCCCTGTCTCAAGCCTCCTGCAACTAGGTGGTGGCTCGTGTGGAACACTGTTGCCCCCTGGTGGTCACGAGTGAAACGACCGGTAGCTGAGAGGAGGACAAAGCTGCAGGAGGGGATTGTCTTTAATTGGAAGGCAATTCCCCCATTTTAAATCCTGCTGATTTAAAGCGCTGGCTGCAGTCAGGATTCTGGGCTGCTTTGAGGGCCAGCGCAATCCCAAGCAGCCCCAGCGTCTGTTGGAATTACAGGAGCACCTCGAGCCCGCGCTGCAGTTCAGAGCAGCTCAGAATCCCGTTGCATCCTGGCATGCCGCGTGCACTGGGGCAGGGGCAGCCCACGACGGTGCCCGCATGAAGGGATTTCTCTCCTGGTTGTTTGCAGATTCTTTACGGCCCCTGCATGGCTGGACCTGCGGCAGAGAGCAAAATCCTTCCCCAAGTTGCCTGATTGCCAGTCCCCTCTCTCCACCAGGCCTTTAACCGCTAGCCCATTTTGCCCTCGTTCCCAATGGACCAGACACGGGCGGCTGCTGAAGGAAGACTGGCGTTTGTGCAATTGGGCTGCGAGGAGCTGCAGCGATACATACGTAACAGTCCTTCGAAACCCCTGGGAGCCCGTGGGGCAGGGAAGGGCTGCCCGGTTTTAACCCTCTGCCCCAGCTCTGCCCCCTGCTTTAGAGAACAGTTGGGAAGAGAAGTGGTCACAAAGAGCATCTCTCCGCCTCCCTGCTCAACAGGGCCTGGGCACGTGTGGATCTCCGGCTCCCTGCCCCCGTGTCTGAAAGGGACCCAGGACAGGGAGCATACTGTGGGCAAATAAACACAGCTCCTGGATCAGGGTGGGATAGCTCAGTGGTTTGAGCATTGGTCTGGTAAACCCTGGGTTGTAAGTTTGATCCTTGAGGGGGGCCAGTTAGGGATCTGGGGCAAAAATCTGTCTGGGGATTGGTCCTGCTTTGAGCAGGGGGTTGGACTAGATGACCTCCTGAGGTCCCTTCCTACCCTGATATTCTATGAGACTGCCAGGAATAGCACAATGCATCTGAGCCTCTGTGGCAGGCCTGATGCTCTCCGCCGTGCTGGGCTGGGGCGGGCACAGCGGTGCAAGCCCTGAATGCGGCCCATGTGTGGGGAGTGGTGTCTGGCCAGCCCCAGCCCAGGGTCAATAGCACACTTGGAATGAAGCCTTGATCCTGGAGTGTCCCACGGGGGCCAATTTCTTGATCTCCATTCAGAATCGCCCAGCCCCCCTTGCCCCCAGTGCTGTCCCACAACCCTGCTGCCTCTGGCCGGAGGTGACGAGCTGGTGTGGCTTGATTCCCCTGCAGAGGGGGGGAAGGCTGCTGCCGCAGCACCTGGAGACCCTCTTGCGGCATCTGCAGCCTCTGTCCAGCAAATGTCAGGAGCCCACCTGGTCACCAACCTGTCCTGCCTGGGGAGGGAGGGGCGGGCGGGGTATCAATGGCTGGGCTTGGGATATGGGCAGCTGAAGCCTGTCTGCGCTCGCTGGATTTTGGAGTTAACCGTTTCTCCTGTTAATCGGAATCACTCCCCACCCCAGCCCAGATCCAAGCAGGGATTCCAGGCCAGGCTCACCCTGCGCTGGACAGAGGAGAGAAAGCCATTTGTTTTCTCTTCTATTCCAGTTCTCAGACCACACCCTTCACCATGCCGCCCATGGGCACTGACGCCCCCCTTCCCGTGGGTGAAGGAGGGGGTGTCTCCTGGAATTTTTTCTCCCCTGGACACTGCAGCTGCAGGATGGCCCAGTGTCTCCGAGCCACAGCTGGGGAACATAATAGAGTCGCTGTGTCCTGCCTCCACTGCTGCTTGCACGATTACCGGCTGTCTCCGTAACACCAGCTGTGCGCATGGCCCTGAGCTGACAGGTAGGAAGACAAGGTCCTTGCCCTGAGGAGCGTACAGCCCGTCAGAGCCCATGTGAGCACTGATTTCACTGCACCCGCTTGCAGGGGAAGGCAGTGCTGAATGAGGAAATTCACCCCGGGGCTGGGAGCACTTGGAGCCAGCTATGCCCGTGCAAAGGGACGGCGGAAAGGCTGCCCGCATTGGACCTGGCCCCGTGGGCCACTCACAAGAACACGCACAGTGCGAAGGGGTGTGTGCCAGGGACATGCCTATGCCCAGTTATTCTACACTGCTGCACTGGCTCATCGGGACCCGTGCAGCAGAGGCGTATGTTAGGGGAGCCCTTCCTGTGGTTCTAACCTGGGCTGGGCCTCGGGTAGCCCTTGGCAGCCCCAGGAGAGGGGAAGCGCATTGCTTCTGCTCTGGCCCTGGCATGAGTTAGCCTGGCAGAATCCGACCCTTAATGCAGATGCAGAGAAAAAACAAATGAAACATCCTGCCAAAGAGCCCTGGTTTATCATAGGAACTCACTAGAGCTCAGGCTACCTCCCTTTGGGATATGCCTTGGTGATGATGATAGCACCGGGAGTGCTGGTCCATGACAAGGGCTCCTAGATGCTACTGCAATGCCAATAATGATATAGATGAGGAAACAGGCACAGAGGCAAGGTGACTTGCCTAAGGTCACACAGTGAGTCGGTGACAGGGTCAGGATTAGAACCCAGGAATCCTAGTTTGTTTTCCTGACCCTACGCAGTAAAGCTGTGCCCCTCCCCCTCCGCACTAAATCAAAGAATTGGCAGGTAGCTGGTTTGTTTCCAATTCAGCCACGTTAGTCTGCTCCAGGGTATCAGAAATGATAACGGAATCCTTTGAAACCAGCAGCCGTGTGCTCTTAGTGAATTCGAGACCATTCTCGAGTCCCAGCCCACGGCCCTCGCAGGGAATGATGAGCGGTCTCTGATCCCAGGGCTAGGGGCTCACCTTGTTATTTCGGGCTCTGTTTTATAAGCGGAGTCACAAGCACTGGAGAGTTCTAGCTAGTGCATGGAACCAGTTCAGCTGGGCAGTGGTACTGCAGGTGTAACGCAGTCTCTGCTCTGGTTCCTCTGGGGACTGGCCCACGTAGGGTCTGCTACAGGCTGGTAGTCCAGACAGCATCAGTGACTCATGTTTTCGGCCTCCAACATCCTGCATTCATCCTTTGCTGATGACATATGCTGCTCTCCCACGTATGCACTGCATCACCCAGGGGGCTCAGCCCTGTTCTGCAGGGGCAGCTTCCCCTCCCCGTCCGATTTGTAGCTAGTCACTGGTCAGAGCAGAACATCAGTGGTTAGAATTATTATTCCTGTTATTTATTTGCATTGCTCTAGACTCAGACCAGGGCCACACTCTGCTCTGGCTCCATTGTGCTAGGCTCTGGACAACCATATGGAGAGAGAGACGGTCTGAGGAGCATCCAAGCTAAATAAAAGACACCGTGGAAAGGAAACAGAGGCACAAAGAGGGGAAGTGACTTGCCCAAGATCCCACAGCAGGGCAGTGGCAGGAATGGAACCCAGGTTCCCAGTCCAGTGCCTTCTCCATTCGACCCCAGGGGCTGAAAGAGCAATTAAACCCCGAGCTGACTCCATTCTGAGGCTCAGAGGAGCCCCTCATTTGCTGTGAACCCCATCTGAGCTGCACCCTTTAGATGCTTCCCCGGGGGGGAAGGGGGGAAGGTATTTGTCCCTAACGTGTAGCACTGGGGACACAGTTGCTTGTTTGTCTGGGGCTGATTCATGCAGGATAACATTAAAATTTCCATTCCCCCCCCCACCCCCAGCCTTTTAATACGAGCTTCCAGCACTTCAATCTGAGCAAAAAAAATCTTGTAGGGAAGGTCGCACGTGGCAGTGCGGACGGGGACCTCACAGTGCAGAGGGGATCAGTGATGCAAACAGAAAAAACTGCCAGCACTCTGCATTTAAAGAAATAGCCATTTGCAAATACAGATGGGGGCTCAGGAAAGCCAGGGCCATTCCACCTCCCCTCGCCCCCCTTAATGCAGCAACCGTTCATTTCTAACATCGCGGAAGGTGGGCTATCCTCTGCTGTCCGACACTCAGCACAGGTTGCAGCTAAGTGCGCCGGGGACCTCATCGGCTTCAGGACTTTGGGTTCTTCAGTTATGTTTAGGTCCCCCCCTTGGGTGATGCTTTTATCCCTCCAAGCTCGTCTCTCTCCCTCGCCCTTAGAACGCGCCCACCCGTTCAGCCTAAAAGAGGCTCCGCTTAATTGATCTTTGACCACTAGCGGTAAATATGCCCAATGGTCTGTGATGGGATGTTAGATGGGGTGGGATCTGAGTTACTACAGAGAATTCTTTCCTGGGTGCTGGCTGGTGAGTCTTGCCCACATTCTCAGGGTTTAGCTGATCGCCATATTTGGGGTCAGGAGGAATTTTCCTCCAGGGCAGATTGGCAGAGGCCCTGGGGGGTTTTCGCCTTCCTCTGCAGCGTGGGGCACGGGTCACTTGCTGGAGGATTCTCTGCACCTTGAAGTCTTTAAACCACGATTTGAGGACTTCAGTAACTCAGACATAGGTTAGGGGGTTGATACAGGAGTGGGTGGGTGAGATTCTGTGGCCTGCATTGTGCAGGACGTCAGACTAGATGATCATAATGGTCCCTTCTGACCTTAAAGTCTAGGAGAACACCCATCAAGGCACACAGGGCAAAACGCACACCTGAGCAGAGGGCCTCTATCCATCACGGAAGACTCACATATGTGTTAGGGACTTAGCTGATGCATGGACTGGTGCCTGCCATCCCTCTGACAGCTGGTCAACCATTTTCTGACGGAGCCATTTTTGTTTGGAAAATGCTGACTCCACAAGATTGGAATGGCTTGCGAGAACTTATCGATTTTGTTGATGTTTTCAGTGGGAAATTACCAAAATCGTTTAGTTCATTTTCACTTACTATTATATCCGCTGATATTAACAAAAGTTGAAATCAAAGTCAAAGCGAAACATCTCAGTAAGGTCATTTGGATGTTTGGATGAAATAGTGCAGAGTTTTTATTGCGCAGTAAAATTTGAAACTTCAACTTTTTGTGCTGATTTGGGACACAGGAATTCCCCAAGGGCTGGTATTTCCCATGGAACACCCATTCCATTCCCCAGCCAACTCCAGCCACTCTGCACAGGGTAGGGTGACCAGACGTCCCGATTTTATCGGGACTGTCCCGATATTTGCTTCTTTGTCCCGCGTCCCGACCAAACATTGGTCGGGACACTGGACAAAGAAGAAATTTTCCCTTCCGCTCCGGCGCTCGGCCCCCCCCCCCGCCCCGGCTCCGCCCTCTCCTTCCCCCATTGGCTCCCTCCCCAAATCCCCTGGTGAGTCAGCTCCAGCACCCGGGCACCGGGCGGGCAAAGGGGGGCGGGCAAGGGAGGGAGACAGGGGGACTCAGCTGTGAGCCCCCCCGCCGCGCCAGAGGGCTTCTGCCCGGGCTGCTGCACCCGGGGCCGGGAGCGCAGCCTGAAGGCTGCTGCAGCCCGCGGGACAGCGCGGTGGGTCCGGTCCGGGGGCAGCGCGGAGCGGGCAGGGGCCAGGTGGGCGGCGCGGGGGCCTGGGCCGAATCCCTGCTGCTGCTGGGGAGCCCCGCGCCTCTCCGTCCCGCTCGCGGCTGCGGCTCCTTCCCAGCGGGACGCGTCCCCCGACCTGCCCCACTCACATGCGGCGCGCGTCCAGCTGCTCCTTCCCGGCGGGAGGGAGACTAGGCGCGGGGGACTCGCGCCGCATGTGCCCGGGGCAGTGGGAGGCGCGTCCCGCCAGGAAGGAGCCACAGCCGCGAGTGGGAGGGAGAGGCGCGGGGCTCCCTGGCAGCAGCGGGGATTCGGCCCCTGCCGCCCCCCCCGCTCCTGCCCGCTCCGCGCTGCCCCCGCCCAGGCCCACTGCGCCCCGCATATGCCCGTGGCGGGCCAGGGGGCGGGAGACTCCGCGGGGACTCCCGCATATGCCCGTGGCGGGCCAGGGGGCGGGAGGCTCCGCGGGGACTCGGGGAGGGCAGCGTGCGGGGCCTGCTAATGCCCCAGGCCCCTTAAAACTTTTTTTTTTGCTCTGTCCCCACCCCCCTTTTGGCTCCGCCCCCTCTTTTTTGGCTCCGCCGCCGTCCCGATATTTTACAGTGGTAATCTGGTCACCCTAGCACAGGGGGAAACGTCACCTCTGGGTGGCACCGATTTCCAGCGCCAAAGCGTTTAAGAGTGGAAACCTCAGCCCCTTGTTTCAGGGGCTCCCCTCAGCTGTAGTTTCCACAGGCTCCAAAAGCCGATGTGGATGAAGATGCCCCTGTTAACAGTCAAGTGAACTGAGATATTGAGGGCCAGCCCCTCAGCTGGTGTTAATCAGCCAGTGGCACTGGGGGGGAGGGATAGCTCTGTGGTTTGAGCACTGGCTTGTTAAATCCAGGGTTGTAAGCTCAATCCTTGAGGGGGCCATTTAGGGATCTGGGGCAAAAATCTGTCTGGGGATTGGTCTTGCTTTGAGCAGAGGGTTGGACTAGATGACCTCCTGAGGTCCCTTCCTACCCTGATATTCTATGAAGAGCTGGTTCTGTGCTGCCCTAGTTACTCTGTGACTGTTTGCTAGCTCAGCACAGATTGTTTCTGGCAAGGGAGGTATCAGATATTTTGAACCGAATCTCATCTGGCTGAATCTGCAGTTTGAGATTTAACCGACAGGTCTGATTTCGTTTGAGAAGCTGGCTTGTGAACAAAGTCAGCTAGCACACACGCAAGTCACCAGGGCAAAGCATGCTGGGACAGGGAGCACACTGCACATCACTGCCCTAGCATTCCTTCACCACTGCACAGCTGGGTTACACTTTGGCTGAGGTCCCCCGTGAAGGCATGTGGGGAAACATGGGGCCAGATCTTGCCGTCTTTATTCTAGCAAAACTCCCATTGAAATCAATAAGGGTTTTTGCCTGAGTGCTGGGTCCCAGTCTTTCATCTTGACCCTAATGGACATTCGTTCAGATGCCAGAGTCGTCGTGCATGTAGCCCAGGTGAGCTGTTCCCATCTCTTTAGTACTGTGACCACATTGCAAGAGTAAAAACAGGGTCAGGGTCACGAGAAAGGAAAGGGAGTTCGCAACAGCGCCAACCCCCATTACGTTGTCACAAGTTTCACAATAGTTGGTCTTTTTCTTAAAGCCCCAGCTCCTAGAGTCAGGTGATTAGGTGAGACTCCAGCATGTTTTAAAAGTTTCTAGCCCTCCTGATTGGTCCAGATCAAAGGGCATATGAAAAGAACCCAAACTTTTTTTATTTTATTTTACGATTTAAGCTAATCTCATCGTTTTTTGAGCCTGACTCATGATTTTTGAATGCTTACGGTTAGCAATGCTGTGGTTGTGGCAAACCCACCGTCCAGGCAGTTCAGGAGAGGCCCCAGTTTGAAGGAGCCGGGTGAGTTTCCCACTGAAACTGGGTTGTATCAATATACTGGGGGAAGCTTACTCAGTGTCATCTCCTGGCTTAATGTTCCTGAACTTCCGTTAAAGCTAAACTTCGCCCAATTCCCTTGAATTTCCTACCTCTGAAAAGGATACCCAGCCTTGGCCCCAAAAGCTTCTGCAGGTTGAGTTACAAAACAGAGGCCAGGCTTTTCAAAAGCGATCAGTTATTTCAGGGGCTCAACCTATGGACCATTCCTAGTGGACACCTCTTTAAGGGAAACAGCTGGGAACGGAGGGTAATGGGGAGGGACAACAAGCTTTTAATAATTGTTCACTAGCAGTCATGTCCCAATAGGAGCAATAATCATTCTCTTTTGTGTAGACAGCTGTGCAGGACACCTTGCAGACCTCTACAATGCACTTGATCTGATCGGCGCTCACATCGACTTTGCACTCAAGTGTTATTCCATTCACTCCTTGTGACGGGTTCGGTCACAGAGACCCCCTTGGGACTGTCAGCTGATGTGCTGAGACTACCTCGGAGCCCATTTTCCCTGCCAGCTTGGGACTTCAGTACCCTGTCTTGTTGAGCCAGACACGCTAGCCTGCTACAAACACAGACCCAGGGTCTGAACCACGCCCCCAAAGCTGCAGACTTAACTGAAAACAACTCAGCAAGTACTCCTGTCTCCAGCACCCAGACCCCAAGGGGATCCAAACCCAAAATAAATCCGTTTTACTCTGTATAAAGCTTATACGGGGTAAACTCAAATTGTCTGCCCTCTATAACATTGATAGAGAGATGCACAGCCGTTTGCTCCCCCAGGTATTATTCACTTACTCTGGGTTACTTAATAAAATCACTTTTGTGTATTAATTATAAAATGTAGGATTTAAGTGGTTTCAAGTAATAACAGACAGAACAAAGTAAATTACCAAACAAAATAAAACAAAACACGCAAGTCTAAGCCTAATACATTGAGACACTGAATACAGGTAAATCTCACCCTTAGAGATGTACCAATAAGCTTCTTTCACAGACTTGACTCCTTCCTAGTCTGGGCCCAATCCTTTCCCCTGGTACAGCCCTTGTTAGTTCCAGCTCAGGTGGTAACTCAGGGATTTCTCATGACTGGCAGCCCCCTTTGTTCTGTTCCACCCCCTTTTATATCTTTGGCACAAGGCGGGAATCCTTTGTCTCTCTGGGTTCCCACCCCTCCTTCTAATGGAAAAGTACCAGGTTTAAGATGGATTCCAGTATCATGTGACATGTTTACATGTCCTGTGAGACTTCATTACCCACTATACAGGAAGGCTTACAAGTAAACAGAGCCATCTACAACCAATTGTTCTAGTCAGTGGGAGCCATCAAGATTTTAAACCACCATTAATGGCCCACATTTTGCATAATTACAATAGGATCTCAGAGTTATGCTACATATTCCTAGTTTGAGATACAAGAATGATACATTCATACAAATAGGATGACCACACTCAGTAGATTATAAGCTCTGTAATGATACCTTACAAGAGACCTTTTGCATAAAGCATATTCCAGTTACATTCTATTTTCACTCATTAGCATATGCCCATAAAACATATGGAGCGCAACATCACACGCCTGATTTAGGACCAAATCCTGAGCCCACTGGAGTCAACAGAAAGGCTTCAATGGGCTTTGGCTCAGGCCCTTCTACATGCGTAATATGGGGCAGAATCAGGCCCATGACCCCGCCCTGGAGGGCTTAGGATCTGGAAAGCAAAATTGAAGCAAAATTCCTAGGTCCTCATCCAGCTCCTACTTCACTTTGATGTTAACAGGACCTACTCCCATAATGAACATTTAGCACGTGCCCAAGGGCTCTGCCGGCTACGCGAGGAGTTCAACAGGAACAGGATCGGGCCCCTAATCACAAAGGACAAGGCCAAAGAGCCAGTTCCTGTAGCATGACCTCGACCCCAATGCATGTAAGCAGCATTTACTCTCCCTGTATTTCTGGTGCAATACGCAGCTCAGTATATTACTCTCCATACCGCACTGCCCTCTGGCCATGTTAACTGGGCTCTTGGAACCATCACGTTGACCTGGCCTGGCTTTTGGTGATCTGAACTGGCCAAAAGCAGCATCACATTCCTTTGTTTTTCATTTGACGTAAATCAAATCTTCCTCCACCACTGTCTCCACATTACCGCTGGCAGAATTCTACTGTTAATTATTAGAGTGAGGCATTCATTTACTATGGGCATGTTAGAAGAACACAGATGAAGAATACCTGGCTCTTACATAGTCCATTCCATCAGCAGATCGCAAAGCCCTTCACAAAGGAGGTCAGGATCATTGTCCCCAGTTTACAGATGGGGAAACTGAGGCACAGAGTGGGGAAGTGACTTGCCCAAGGTTACCCAGCAGGCAACTGGCAAAGCTGGCAACAGAACCCAGGTTCTCCTGACTCCCAGTTCAATGCTCTCTCCGCTATCCAAAATGAAGTTAATGGAAGTCATAAGGGGGCTCAACTTGCAGGCTGGGCGTCTTATCTGGTAGGCTCCTTGGGCATGGGTTACTTCTTATTTTGGGTTCCTGCCACGCCCAGCACAATGGGGACCTGACCCTGGGCGAGGCAATCCTGCGAATAACAACCAACAACAATAATGAGCTTGTCTTCAAGTACCAGCTGGGAGATCAACGAAGAACCAAGGGGCATACAGCCCTTAAATGTGCATTCTTTTGTAAATAAGAGCTAGCAAGGAAAGGGTCTCTGTCTTGGGTTTGTACAGCACCTAGCACAACAGGGGCCCTGACTGGGCCTCCTCGACAGTACCACAATCCAAATGATAAAGAATGTCACCGTTCCAGGCCTAGCTGCTCTGCTGTCCTCTTGCTGAGTGTGTCCCCTCAAGTGTCAGGCCTTTACCTCTCCTGGGGTGAAACGCTGCAGTTCTCCAACTCAGAGACCCAGCCCTGGGCTACAGCCCCCGTGGGTCAGCCGACACGTCTGTCCGAATTCAGCCCATGCAATTCCTCCCTTCAGGAATCAGTCATGAACACAGCGACCAGACGGCCTTCTTAAACCAAAGCATTGTTTATGGTAACAAAAGAAAATGAGAGAAAAAGGATTTTGAAGCAATGGTCTATACCGATCACCTTCCCCTGCCAGTAACCTAGGCAGACCGTGGGCACAGCCTGTCTCCTCAAAACACCCCCTTCCCTCTTGAGAACACGTTCCCTTTTAAACCTGCCAGATTGCTTTTGATTTCCTGCGTTCCCGAGCCTTTTCCTGGCTTGGCCTGATCTCTCACCAGCTCTGAAATGTTCACGGAGAAGTGGCTTATCTTGAGCCATTCTTTCCCCTCCTGCTTGTTTTTCCCAACTGTCCCCTATTTAACTTAACCCATATATTCATCAAGTAGCACCCCGATAGAATCACCATGTAACCAGCTTACCAATGACCGGCTCAACAGACAGTATGCGTAAGTTATTGCAGAGCAAGTCCAAATCCATCACAAATAATAATAAAACCACGGCACAACGCATGGGGCATAGATACAGGTGCAGTTTAGGAATCCTAGAACACATCCAGAGTTGGGAAGAGTTCCATCTTTGTGCTAAACTCTGTTCGTTTAATTGTGAAGCCATCTTCCCGACTCCCTCCTTCCCACTGGTTGTCTGTCTTGTCCACCTGTTGCATTCTGTCTGACTTTGGCCCCCATCCTGCAATGGGCTGAGCATGGGCTCACCCCCTTTACTTGCACGGTGCCCCAATTGGGGTCTGCATGAGCACAGGCGCCCACCCACATGCCGTGCTGGACTCTAAGCTCCCCTTCTTTGCTAGTGGTATGTACAGGATCACAAAATAAATTAAGAACCAACAAAACAACAGCAGCAGGACCTAGAGGCCCCAGATAAATCCAGGGCCCCACTGTGGTGGGTGCTGTACAAACACTCAGGGAAATCCAGTCCCTGCCCCAAGGAGCTTACAATCATCATAGACCAGACAAAGGGGAGGGAAACAGACATAAAACACTGAAGTGACTTACCCAAGATTACACAGCAGGTCCACTCCTGACTCTTTGTCCGGTGCTTTATTTGCTAACCAATTTATGTGTCTAAAATCCAGGACCAGGCACTTTGGGGGAAGTTCTTGGAATGGCTCCACTGTGTAGATCTTCTCCAGGTCAGCTTACACCCCCGTGACCCTGTTATGTATGGATGAGGGAGATCCTACCCTAGATGTCTTTGGGCTGGGGACCGTTTCTGGAGGGCCTTGTCCCTGCAGTCTGGGAGGAAGCCCTGGCTCCCTGAGCTAGATTCTCCTCTGTCTCGCTGGATTTTTTCCTCTGGTCCCTTTCGTTTTCTCTGAGAGAGAAACAAATTGCAGCTCTGGGATGCCATGAGGGGCAAAGTCCAGGGCTGCCTTTTGCCACTAACCTCTATGCCTATAGATCTAAAAATCATTCACATGAGTTGGTTTATATGCAGCCTGGGAATAAATACAGTAATGCTCTCTCTGTTCAGAGCTACTCGAACCTACATGTCTTTCTCCCATTCCCCCCCCCCCCCCCATACACACCAAAAATTACAGTTACACATGGAATTCTCAAAGCTACATTTTGCAAGGTTTCCATTTCAATAAATAATGCAAGGTTAAGTAATAAATAAATAACTACAGGGGCCGGGGGAGAGCGGCTGGTTGTAAAAGTACAGGGGCTGGTTTGAATCAAGCAATGCTTTTTGACCAGGCTGCAAATCCAGCCTTGGTGTAAGGCCAGTCCCTATAGGAGGGTTTGCCCAGGGAGGAATTTGACCCAAGATCTTCATCCCCAGCCTGACCCTGGTGTGTCCAGCCCTGGTGAGTGGCGGGGAGGGCTAGCACTGCGGCTGATGCTGGGTTGTTCCTAGACAGACATCTTTCCCCCTCTCTCTGCTCCAGTGCCCTGCCGTGTGCTGCATCATCATCATCATCGCCCATCCTTCAGCCCTGCCTGGAGCCCGCTGCTCCTCCTCCCTAGCCCAGATGGCCAGTGGGCTGTCCTGCAGCCCAGTGATGGATGCACCAACCCGCCTAGGCGATTGGTCTGCACAGCGGTGACGTCCTGGAGCACCATCACCTCCCCTTCCCCAGCATCATCATCATCATCATCATCACCCCCCCTCCCCATCTTCAGCTTCCCGGTCTCCCCCTCCTTCGCAGTCAGCTGAGAGCAAAGCCACGGCGAGGGCGAGAGGATTTTTACAAACCGGAGAGCAGCAGGAAAAGGGGGAGACAACCCCCCCACACCCCCCCGCAAAGGCACCAGGACAGCATGGCACCCCTTGGGCTCAAGGCTGTGGTTGGAGAAAGTAAGAGGATGCTTCTCGTGTTGATCTGTTTCCCCCTTCTGATCTCTCCCCTCCCTGGGCTGTGCGGGGGGAGGCTGGATCTGGGGCGGCGGGGGGGGGGGGGAAATCTGGGAGATTAGATGAACTCTGTTTGGACGTGGGAGTGTGTGTTGCTGGGGGGGGGGCAGGATCTGATGGGGAAATGGACTAGAGTCTTGGTAATCTTTTGCTGGAGAAAATAGAAAGGGGGGGGGATGTGTGGAATTGCAGATGCGCAATCCGGACCCTTGCCGGCAGGATCAACGCCCAGCTGGGGGGTGGGGGGAGGGAAAGGGGGCAGGGGAATCAGAGGAGAGGGAACCGGAGACATACATGGGGAAATGGGGGTGCTACCGTTGTTTGATTGAGGGAGGGGGGCTGTTGGGATTTTTCTGCAGTGCTGGGGGAGGGAGATGGCTTTCCCTTTCCATTTCCCCAGGCTCCGGGTCCTCGTGGCTTTGTCCAGCAGGCAGCGGTCGCCTGATGATGCCAATACATAATAAGAGGCATGATGATCCTAATAAACAATCATTAATAAATACATCCCAGCTGATTCCCCAGAGCCTCCGGGCATGGGAGGGGGGAGGAGGAGGTGATCCCTGCCTGGGCCAATAATAAATAGATACAAAATTCCAGGCTCGTTCGCCAAAATCGGCTGCGTTATTTTGCGCAGGCAGAGAAAGCCCTTGTTGCTACACCAGATCCTGCAGTGTCAGGGCAAAGCCGCCTGGACTCCCCCCTCCCACCCCAAAACATCAAATAACACCATGCAAGCAGCGCCCAGCCTTCCCTTCCCTTCCCAGCAGGAGAATTCCCCGGAGGGGGGTGGCTGTTCCAGCTACCCAAAGAAATGGTTCAAATAAAGGCTGAATCTTCTCTTGGCTTTGGGCTAGGGGCTTTGGCAACCAGGGTATTTCTTTGTGCGGTTGCTCTGGTGTGTGTGTGTGGTGGTGGTGGTGGGGGAACTTAAGCTCTTGTGTATGAATCCAAGGTGCTATTTTTGGCTCACGAATGATGATCTTCTCTAGATTTGGGGAGAAAAAAAAATCTCTTAGATTTCCCCCCCCCCCCCAAGATCATGTTATTTTTAGTATCTAAATAGGGGGTTCTTATTTTTAGCGCTTATGCAGGTGGGGAGTTCCTGTACAGAGTGCCTGCGTTCCTCATGCCATAATAATTCAACCGAGAAACTTTTATGCCTAAACAATTAATGACAAAAAAATGGTATAAAATGGTGACAACTTCCTCTGAGTACCCTCTGCCATGAATCCTATACATTCTTCGCTCTGTTGAAATTAACTAACCTTGTATTATTTGTTTAAATGGAAACCAGGCAAAATGTCGCCTTAAAAATTCATTGTTTAATTTTTTTTTATTTTTGCTTAGCGGTGGGAATGGCAGAATTTACATGTAGATTCTAATAGCTCTGGATACTGAGAAAGCGTTCCTGGAGCTTTGTGCCTTAAGCAGGCAGGGTCTTATTTAACAATCCTCCACACCACAGCATTGGCTCCAGTCTGCAGATGGTGTGGCTGAAGTGCGGTGGTGTGACTGTTTCATGGGATCATCCCATTAGATTTATGTCCTGCTTTGTTCCAAGAAATCACCTGCCCAGAGAGCTAATAGGCAGCTCTGCACCAGTCTCGCTCTGCTTTCGTTTTCCAAAAACCTACAGCTCATCTGCGGGCTCGGTCAGCGGAAAAAAAAATCCCTTTGGTTCAGCTGCTGCAAGATAATCCTGGAGGGGGGTGAGGTGGAATTTAAAATATTGTGCTGCATTTAATTCTCTTGCACTAGATTGTCCTCTTTCACTCTCTAGCGTGTGAAAAGTAGGTTATGAAACCGACGTGATGCACAATGTATCACTGCGTTCCTCAACAGCATTCCTTGGAAAAACTAAAGGTCTCGTCCGACCCTCCTTCCTCAGTCAAAACTCCCAAAGGCCACAATCTAAATGTATCTTCTGTACCTTCCATTCCTTGAACAAAGACCAGTAGCTGGAAGCTAAAGATGTTGACTTTTTACATATTTTCTTTCTTTGCTTGAATACAATATTAACCATCCCATGTCGCACACACTTTCTTGTTCTAACCTCTGTGATGGGCATCTGACTGAAGGCAAAACTCTATGCTTCAAGTTTTTTATAACAAACTGCGCTGTTCTTCCCTCAAAAGAGCTTTTGTAATCTGTAAAAGAACCAGTAGGTGGGTATCCCTCTAATATAAGATTAGTCTGGGTATCTATAAGACTAGCGCTAGATTCTCTCCCTGTGCAGGGAAATTCTGCGTAGGATACAGGTCATTTGGACTGTGATTGTCCAGAGAGGTCCATGCAGTCTGACCCCTGTTGGCTTCATTGGGGCTTGGGATTCTGCCTACAGAGAGCTCTCATTGTAGGATCAAGGCCTTGGGGAGAGTTTGCTCTCCATTTCCTTGGAATTGTCCTGTCTGGGAGGTGGAGCTCATCCCCTGACCATAGGTCCCAGCTCTCTGCGTGGGAGTCCTGTGCCGCCTCCTTGCCTCCTGACCACAATGGTTCCTGTAGGACTTCCTCAGTGGCCCTGCCCACCTTCTCCCATGGGTTCACTGGGCAGTTGCCCACACTGTCCAAGGTAATGCGGACTATGAAGATTATTTTGGGCTGGGATGTCCAGGAGGTTTTTTTGGCGGTGGTGGTGGTGATGATGCCATGGAGAACAGTTGTCCAGATCCCGAGCCCACCCACTGATCCTGTGCACAGACGGGGTTTCCTCTCAAGTGGGGAAGGCAACATAGCATCATCCTGCCGTGGCTCCTCCTTTTACATGGCCCCACCCTTCAAAGAAAGGCACCAGGCCTGGCTTCCCTCTAGCCCTTGGTGATAACTTTATGGACTTGCCTCTGAATTCGCAGCCAACTCGTATCATGATGATCCCTTTTCTGGGGCCATTCTATCCAGCACATCACCCCCTCCACCCACCCGGGGTTGTATTTGAGAGCAAACACCGTGCAGCCCATGCAGTTGCAAATTAGTCTCATAATTCCACCCCCAGAAGGGGGAAGAAAAAAAAAATCACATTCCTGAATGAAACTTTGCAGGTCTGGTCTCTGCCCACAGGCGTCTTGTAAATTCTGAGTAAAATCTCTCCAGCGTATCTGAGTCCAGTAATGGTTAAACCCTGATTCCCAGCCCCTTCCATCACCATTTTATGAAACTCCTGTCCACTCTTTTTTTTGGGGTGGGTGGTGGGGGGGGGGAAGATAAAGTTACCATATTTGCCAGCTGCCCTGTTTGACCCAGGTTTGTCCCTATCTTTTAAAAGCCAACCATGGCGCCCAGTGGAGCGAGCGTGATTATTTTTAAACCACGTTGGCCTTCCAACAAGTAGAAGGGGCTGTGCTAAGCAGGGAGTGTGTCGGGGTGCCAAGCAGATGAGTTGGGGAGCATGAGCTTCCTCACTGCTTAGAAGGCTTTGCCTACCTCCTGCCTCATCCCATCCTCTGCCCAGTCCCCTGGACCTGTCAGCCTGCCTCTCACATTGACTTCAATCTCGGCCTTTGTGTCCTAAGGCTATTTTCTTCCTCCCTTGGCTTGTTGGCAGTCTGCTTCTTTGCACCTCTCTTAGGCCAACTGGGTGGGATTGTCAGCCTGTTCCTTCGCTGGTTTCGTAGAGGTTTCCCACACGGTGCCCCAGTGCCTCGCTGAAGTGGTTATGGGTTAACAGTGCAGCTAAAGGAGAGCAGGCTGTAAACGCCATGCCAGCTCAATTGCCCTCAGCGAATGCACACTCCAAGGATTCGCTTTCTCCTCTTTGAATTTAATTTCCTGTTTATTATTATTGTTTCTTTTCAAAGAAATGAACCCTTGTGTCGCACCGAAAATGCAAAGGCAAGGGCTGAAATTTGCAAACAGTTAGGGCATTTAGATCCTTTTAAAATTATTCAGGGCCCTTTGAGAAGTTTACAAACCCTTGCCCTGTAAGTATCAGAAACAAAACCATTGTTACAATGGCCTTTGTTTAAAGAGACACTACAAAGGAATATATTAGACACCTTTATTATTAGAATGAATGGAAGCCGTGTGCGAAGAATCCCCTATGGTGCTTGGGAAATCTCCACCAAGGTACCTGCAACCATGCTGCCCATATGTAGCATCCCCTATTTAAGCTTCCTTGTTAGATGTCCGGCTTTATCACTGGTCATGATTTTCAAATGAAAGCTGCAAATATATACAAGAGGTCCAGGGTGCTGTAGGACACCGAACTGTCGCATGTTGGGATTGTTAAAAGAATTAACAAACCTTAGCTGCGTATTTGTTTTTTTGGCACGCGCACACACTCTCCTTCTCTCCTGTACATCTACACAATCCGAGAAACTGTTCTTATAGACACACAGATGATCAAGTGCCCAGGGCTGGCAGGCCATCCATAACTCACCCCCGTGGGAGAGATTTTTAAAAGCGCTCAGCAGCTGGGTACATTGGAACGGAGCCCTCTTGAAAAGCTGGCCTGAATAGTGTCGAATGGCAGAGGCTTCACGGCCTTGCCCCTTGGGTAGTTATTTAGGCCCAGATGCTCAAGGCTTCTAATGTCCACGGAAATCAGTGGGAGGCAGGTGCCTAAATACCTTTGAGGATCTGGGCCTTATACCTGTGCGAGAGCCTGTGGCCCCTTGCCACCATCACGCATAGAGAATTCTGATTTCTTAGCCTTCAACACCCACTTGCACAGGCTCGTTGACCACCCAAGGTGCAAGGCAGGGGAGAACCAGCCCTTAAAGCATCACAGCTGAGGTGTTACTGAATGCAAAGATTCTGCATTTGTCTGAGCGTCCCCTCCCCCAATACATTAGATATAACAAAGGAAATTATGGCTGGCGTGACAGCTTCCAACAATGGAACCTGACATTTCTTTCTAATGTATAAGACTTTTTTGGGTTTAATTTCCCTTTTTACCCCCCCCCCCCCAAGCCCCCAAGCCCCTCACTGTAGTTTAAAAAGAGAGCTCTGCATCTCTCAAACATCAGGAAGCGTTAAGATCCACTCCCTCCCACGGTACTGCCACAGCGTTTTCCCTGGGGTTTGGCATTTGGGCAGGAATATGCACGTCCTGTTTCAGACCAGCACACACAGAACCAAGACGACTTCATTGTGGGGGACGAGGGAGACTGCAAGTAACCCTTCCGACCAGATTTCCAAGTGCTCGGGGCCCATGATTTCAGGCAGATTTCTCGAAGTGCTCCGCTCCCGACACGCTGAGTGCTTTTAAAAATCTGCCCTTCCACGCAGTGCCCCAGGAGCATTAAGGAACTCCTGGCGATGATTAAATCTATGGCACATTCGCACCACTCTCTGTCCAGGGTAAAGTTTGTGGTCCTGCATCCCTGCAATGGCTCTTTGGGCTTAGTAATCAGGAGGGGCAACTCGCCAGGTGGTTGGAAAAAACAGCTCCTGCTCCCCTTGACCTTGATTGGAATTCTGCTACTGAGTTCAGGGAGAGAGCAGGAGGTGGCCTACAACCTCTCTCTGGACACGTGGTAGTCATGTTTAATAGTACACATGTGTGGCACACTGGAGCTCGCATCTCAGTGACCAGGTGTTAAAAACAGAATAGTTTTCTGTGAAGCCAGACTTAAAATACCACAAAGTTTTTTCAGATAAAACAGTAGGTGAAGGAATGAATCCAGTTGGAAGAGTAAACTTTCAAACCACTAAACTGGAGACACTAACTAGCAAGTCCTTCTGTTTGAGGGCATTGGGCCTGATCTTTCAACAGTTATCGAGGTTTCTTTGGTTGAGTAAATGTTGCAGGGCTGGGCCCTGCCTTTAAGAATGAGGGGTTATCTGTGCATTAAACCAAGTGACTGCCTCCCCACTGTTCCTAAGTCAATGGAGTTGGCTTTACAGCGATGGACATGCTTAGGGAATAATAATTTGAGGCCTAGAGAACATGCATTGGGCCGATTTCTGAGGTATATAAATGATATAATAGATTGCTTATGAGGGGCCACAAATAATCTGTGAATGGACCAGCAAAAATCAGTTGCCTAGTCAAAGTGGGTCTTTAAGTAAAGATTGAACAAATTTGTGCTGGAGATACATTAAGCTAGGAGTTGGTATTGGAAGTGGTCCCTAGGGCAGGTTTTGCTGGAGAGATTGTCACCAGCTTTTCAGAAGGGACTCGTGATTTTGGGTCCCACGTGGCACTACGGTAGAGGCTGGACTTTCAGAAGTGCAGAACAGCTGCCCTGGGAAAATCAGGCCCTAGAAAGGGAGGAGAATCCAGTGACTGGGGTGCTAGCCTGATATCTTAGAATATCAAGGTTGGAAGGGACCTTAGGAGGTCATCTAGTCCAACCCCCTGCTCAAAGCAGGACCAATCCCCAACTAAGTCCCCAAATGGTCCCTGCAAGGATGGAACTCACAAACCTGGGTTTAACAGGCCAATGCTCAAACCACTGAGCTATCCCTCCCAGTGTTCAGTTCCCTGCTCTGCTGCAGATGTCCTGTGTGACCTTGGGCAAGTCACTGTGATGGGGTTTGGGGGACAATCCAGGCCAGTGAGGGGTTGTGTCCCCTCTTGCCCTGCAATCTTGGATGCCTCAAATGCTTTGCTACTGTAACACCCTGCCTGGGATATTCATCGTCAGCAACAAGGATGCAGGTCGTACCCTGAGTGTCTTTGTATAACTACCGCCCTGGTCCAGAAACACACCAGCAGCCTGCCAGCAACACACCACTGTCACACTCTGGCTTGCACAAGCCTTGGTTACAACTGGCAAGATGACCCCAACACACTCCCACGTCCTGGATTTCTGCAATGTGCAGCTCTCTCCTGGATAGTGCAGAGAAATCATAAAGTTCATTTGTTCCTCTAAAAAACACAAAACCCACTAGGTCACCACATGAACTGAAGTTAAGAGTCACTTTAATTCCAACACAGCACGAGTGGTTTAGATTAATAGTAAAACAAAATTATTAAATATAGGACATAGGTTAAGTGATGCCAAGTAAAAGGAATGACGTTAGAAAGGATTACAAACAAATAAAAATGATAACACGAATCTAAAACTCTAAAACTTAATCTAACAAGGTACAGGCTTGATGAAAGATGGTTTCTCACCTATATTCAGTTTCCAGAGACTTTAACTCCCCCCATTGATTGAAGGACCCATCTTTCTTGGCTTGCAAGAGCTCTGTTCCATTGTATCTGGCTAGTGTTGGATGCCAAAGATGGTTTCTGTCCTTGCTTATATCTTCCAAAGTTCAATGATTTTATGTCAAGAGGCAGGATGACCTCAAGCAGTTTTTTCCCTTCCTGTGAGCTTCCCATCCTCCTGCTGATCTTCTATGTAATGAGAGCTTCCATTGTTTCTGGTCACTCCTTGCTTAATTTCATTGGAGACAGACAGACAGCTGCCATCGTGAGGTTAGTGTGAGGTTTGCCTCCACCCCTTGTTAGCTTGACGGGACTGTTTACATGATATGTAAATACATTCTCATTGTCTTTCAAAGTGCTTTGGAAATAACTCCCAGTGGGGGAAAACATGTTCCTTTGTCTAAGGCAGATCCGTTTACCAACTCGCCTGGGTTAAACACACTTGAGTCATCATTCTAGCACATATCCATAACTCTCAATACCCATTGCTTACGTACATCGAACAAGAATATTAATGATCAGGGAGTGATTAGTTTTCCAATGATACCTCACAAGGTGTGTTTTGTACAAAGATTACTACAATAGCGTGTAGAGTGTGAATCAGAGGGGCTTAGTGTTACAGTCACTAGTCTCTCTCTGCCTCAGTTCCCCATCTGTACAATGGGGATAACAGCACTGCCCTGCCTGGCAGGGGTGTAGTGAGGATAAATACAGTAGTGACGATGGGGTGTTCAGATACTACAATAATGGGGGGCCACCTCTCAGATAGCTGTATCTGAAAAGTGGGAGCTGTATCACATCACAAGATATGCATGTTACACGGGATACAAAGAACCAATGACCGTGTGGGTAAGACCTGAGGCTGAAGGCCAAGTACCTTCAGCCAGTTGAGAACAGGTATCCCTTGTTGCTGCTCATCTTGAAGTGTGTTACTGCTCTTCTGAAGTGTGTTGCTACACGTTTGCCTAGTGAGTCTTTCCCATTGGTTAACAGCCAGTGTTGGGTAGCTAAACTGGGAGTATCCTCCCAGTCATATTCTTCATCAGCCAATCAGGTTGCTCTTATGTTACCAGTCCTATGAAATATGCACATTGGTTTACAATTCCCATTGGCAATGTATTTACATGCCATTAATTTCCGTATGGGCTTCAGGCTATTTCTGTAGCATGATCACATAAGTAGCACATCTGTAGATGTAAAATTCGACATATTGAAGCAAATTCTGCCTTTGGTTACACTCATGCTCTGCCCTATAGTTAATATGGCTTAACTGAGAGCTGGTCTACACTGGGAACTTGCATTAGCATATCTATGTCTCTCAGGGGTGTGAAAAATCCACACCCTTGTGAGATGTGTTAAGCCAACCTAACTCCTGGTATAGACAGAAGAATTATTCAATCCCCTTAGGTACTGCTTCTCGGGGCCACCCAGAGGATTCAGGGGGCTTAGGACAAACAATTTTGGGGGGCCCTTCCATAAAAAAAAGTTGCAATACTATAGAATACTATATTCTTGTGGGGGCCCCTATGGGGCCCGGGGCAAATTGCCCCACTTGCCTCCCCCTCTGGGCAGCCCTGCTGCTTCTCAGGGAAATGGATTAACTACGCCAACTGGAGGACCCTTCCCATCAGTGTAGGCAGTGTCTACACTGAAGTGCTACAGTGCTACCCCGTGTGAGGTCTTTAGCCCACTTTTCTTACAGTTCCACTGTTGCACCATCAATGTCAACTGGAGATTTGCCATTGATGCTAATGGCGGGAGGATCAGACCCTATGTCAAGCAAACTGTACTCGTTTGAAAGGCTCCGTGAAAGATTGCTCTGCATTGCTCTGTTATAAAGAAAATACATTGCCTCCTGGGGTGACAAACAAGTTTTATTTCTTATAGGCCACCTCATTGCTAACTTTTAAATTATCCGGTCAGTCACTTTAGTGCCATGCAAATCACCCAGAGAGGCAAATTAATTCAGAAAGCATGACGGATTGGAAGATACATGCAAGATATCTAATGAGCTGGCTGTAGCCCTATGATTTGTCCCCCAATCACTTATTTAAGACCTTATCTCTCAAGAGTGGTGAAGACCATCAATAAAAAGGGTAATCAATAATAGAGGAGAAATACTCACCCGTAGCCATTTGGATTAGCATTATTTTTCTATAAGTTACAGAAGTGAAATTGTAGCAGTTTGCTTTTTTCCCCTCATTTTTAGTAAAAATAGAAAGAGAAATTTAAGAGACCTAAAGTGGTGAGGCCATACAAGCATGCATATGATGATAACATCCAGTGTCATGGGATGAAATGGACGACAAAATCATTTTTTTCCATGACCATAGTTAGATCTGACTGTCACAGGCTCACCTGAGGCATCCTGTAGAACAAGCTCACCTTAATTTTGCAGAAAATAAATTAACACTTACCTCAAGATGGCCACTTGGGCATTAAAGTGCTTATTAACAGTCCTTCTCTGGGCCAACCAAAAGGCACCTGACCAAGGTGTCTTGTATTAAGATAGGGAGAGCCTCCCTGGCCTGCCTCATGTAGAACTGCTTTAGATAGTAGCAGCCAACTCTTTTTATCTGGCCTGCTGGCCTCTCATTGGCCTGTGAGTACTCCAGGCCCTCTAGCCACTGAAGGACCAAGTCTCACTGGTTCCACCAGCAGCTGACCCTGGGAGGCCTTTCTAGGCAACTCCTGGAGGTCTGAATTTGTTGCTTTTCTCTTCCAAAAGGACAGCTTCTTAGGGTGCCAAGGCAGCAGGACCTCCAGTAGAGGGCAGGAAATGGCTGGTACACCCTGTCCCACCGATCTGCATAATATTAAAGATAATAGGCTTGATTCTTCTCTTGGTTACAATGGTGTAAATGCAGAGTAGTTCCATTCAAGTCATTAACAGACACATACGTGGGCAGCACTCTGCTAGGCACCCAGACAGGAAGTTCATCAGCACATCTTGTTTTGCCGCTTCCCAGCCCTGCGGGAGAGCCGCGTAGCCCCGTTTCAGAAAAGCGCAGCCTGTCCCCAGGCTGGGTCCCAGGACGCACTAGTCAGTGAGGAGGGAGTGGTTGTGGCTGCTGAAAGGGTTAACTGAATAACAATCATAGAACGTTGTCCCCGGTGAGATGACTCCTCCAGGTGAGGGGTCGGCAGGAAGGATCCAAGGCACCTGCCCCCCCTGCCATTTCAGACCCTACAATTCTTCATTATTTGTATTGTGGCAGTGCCTAGGGGTGCCACTCATGAATCCAGGTCCCATTGGGCTCTAGTATCCTCGGACTAGAGGGAAGCCAAGCCTGGCTATAACTCACCTGGAGCTACTAGAGTTTTTGGAGCTTGTATGTGCGGTGGCTGCTCACAGGCCTTGCAGTAGTGCTGTTAGCTGAGCAATCCCCACCTTCCACCAGTTGTTCTGTGATCTGTCCTGATCTGTTGGGGGAGGGATAGCTCAGTGGTTTGAGCACTGGCCTGCTAAAGCCAGGGTTGTGAGTTCAATCCTTGAGAGGGCCATTTAGGGATCTGAGGTAAAAAAATAGTTGGGGATTGGTCCTGCTTTGAGCAGGGGGTTGGACTAGATAACCTCCTGAGGTCCTTTCCAACCCTGTGATATTCTGTTATTCTACCCTGGAGAGCCTTGCCCATATGCTACCCTGAGGCCAGATGCACAGCACACCCACCCTAAGCCTGGCACATCTCACCCATGCATTTATTGCGCCCACACACCCTGCTTCAGCCCCGTCGTACCTAGTGGGCACACCAAGCTGGACAAGGGTTGCCAGAATTTCAAAATGAGGCAGGGTCTCGAGGGCCCAGATGGGTGCAGTGTTTCCAGGACAAGGCTTTCTAGCATCTGTGGCGCCACTGTCTTTGTCAGGGTTGTTCTCCCTGAACTGGTGGCAGGCTGCTTCATAGCGTGACGTCTCTCTCCTTTCTCCCCAAGGTCGGGGGCTGCTTCTCCAGCTCGCTTTCTGAGGCGATGTCTTTGCTCCTTTCTGTTCCTTTGCGATTTCTGTGGTTTGGGCCCTGGAGCGGGACACGTCTCTCATCCATACACTGGCCCAGCGGGGCACAGTGACCTGCGTTGACATGTCCCACCCACTCCCCGCCTCGCAGACATGCGGTGCGGGACATGGGGCACTTCTGGAATTCTGCAACGCAGGCCTGCCCCGCGAATCCAGCCGGTCCCTCCCAGTAACTCCGCTCTCTGATTCCTCTCCCTTCCCCTTCACACGGGATTCTCCTGCAACCCGTTGCCATTAGCTCCCCCGGGTGTGCCTCAGCTGCAGTCAGTGCAAGGGATGTGATCTAGTGCTATGGATTTCTTGGGTTTGCTGCAGGGTATCTGGGTACTGCAGTACTGAGGTATTGTAGTATTGGAGGGGCTGGGGTATTGTAGTACTTGGGGAGGCCTAGAGTATTGGGGGCTTGGGGTACTCGGACATCCAGGGCTCCTTTGGGGATAAAAATGCTCACTCCGAGAACTGCAGTCTCCTGCCCATGCAGCCCACACGCACACGGGCAGCCCTCTGCTTGCTGCGCTATGGCCTACATCAATGTATTCCTCCTTCCCAGGCCAGGATCATCCAGTCTTCAGGTGGCCGCCAGGCTGACCCAGGCTGTGTTTGAGGGCTGGGGGGTCTCTGAGAGGATCAGCCCCTGTACCGGTTGGCTGGCTTGTTCTGTGAAGAATTGAGTGATCTTCAGAGGGGCGGGGGCAGCCTCCTTGCAGGCTGAGTGCGACCCACCTCTGCCACTCATCACCCCTCTCCTGCTCCCACTACGGTGCACCGAGCCTGGAGGTGGTATCGCTGTAATTAACCCAAATCACACGGCACAGCCTGCCTCCCTGGGCAGAGGCATCTTTGTCAAATGAAGCCAGACACTTGCATTACGGCCCCCTCTGTTCCCCACCCTACATCTCCCCAACGTCTGACTTGCGCTGGCTGCAGGCCTTTCCCAACAGCTGCCTTGAGATGTGGAGGTCCTGAAAGGCGAGGGCCATAATGCCATTCCATACAGCCACACTGGATATGCCAGATCAAAGCAGTCTGCTTGTCCCTCCAATCTGGTATCCTGCCTGTCAGTCACTAGGCTTCAAGCTGCGGTCAGGACTTGCTCGCTAAGTGCCAGAAAGACAGAAACAAACCCCCTGTGTTTAAATGCACATGTCAAGAGCATTGGTTATGTTGGACACCAGGATTGCTAGGGAGACTGAAGCACTTGAGCACTGGCCTTCTGCCTCTAAGGTGCCAGAGACATGGGTAATTGAAACAAATCTCATGCTTCAGGGTATAGGTTGTGGGGTCAGGAAGGGTTTCCAGCCTCCTCTCTACCGAAGATTCCACAATTGCCCTGAAGAATGCCGATGGAGTCTTTGCCTTCCTCTGAAGCAGGCAGTGGGCTTCAGAAATCCTCTGCTCGTATTGGCTGGCACCAGAGGCCATCGTAAATCTCAGTGGGCTGATCTGGTGCAGCAGGGGCAGGGCTAGCTCTGCCCCACAAAGGACAAGGAGTAAGTAAATCTGAACAAAATCGCCTCAGCCCAAACCTGGGAGCTGCTTTCAGCCGTTTGTGTAACAGGCTAGCTCTGCTTGGGCAAGTCACGGCACCTCTGTGCCTCAGTTTCCCTACCTGTACAATGGGGATAATGACACTGAACTCCTTGGTAACGTGCTTTGAGATCTGTGGCTGGAAAGCGTTCTAGACGAGCTGGGCATTACTCTGATTGTTATTATTCTAGATGCAGGGTGTGAGCCTGGTAGCAGCTCTGGTGCCTTGGCCTGCGTTCTATCCGGAGCGGTGCAGCAGCCAGGGGAGTGCACCGAACCGCCCGCAGCCCTACCAGAGCTCAGAGGGGCACTTTTAACAGCTCCCTCACGTAAGGAGCTGGTGGACAGTGAAGGCAGTTTAAGGGGCCTGCTCTAAACCTCTGACCTAGAGCTCTCACTGGGCAGCGGACGCAGCACTGAATCTGATGGAACTGCGGGTAGACACCACTCGGATGGCTCGTGGCCGATCTGATGGAACTGCAGGTAGACACCATTCGGATGGCTCGTGGCCGATCTTCGGAGCCCAGGGTCAAACAGACTGCAGCTTGCTGCAGAGCGGGGGGTACTGGAGGAGGAAACTGCCTGCAGGGTACCAAGGCTGGCAGCTGACCTGCCAGAGACAGCCGCCCATCCACAGCCTGCGGGGCCTGGGGCAGGTTGGCAGTGGGGACCTGCGTGGCTGCACTCGGTGCACTGAGAGGACTCTGCCAGGGCTGCAAAGTCAGAAGCCCTCCCCCGGCCAGCTTGTTCTCTCCAAACCTGTGCGTTCGGGGGGCTGCTCTTGCCGACCCCAGAGCTCCACTGGCAAAAGGAGGCTCACAAAGGGTCCAAATGGCTCCTGCCGGGCAGCGCTGAGCCAGAGGATAAGGCGTGCCAGCGATCCCCCTCTCCAGCACCCTCCCGCTAGCCAGCTCCGAACACGGCGATGCACCTTGCAAGGAGCAGGGCGGGCTGCTGACGAGCAAGTCCCAGCAATACCCCAGGAGCAGCCAGGGGCGTCGCAGCCTTGGCATCCTCAGATCTGGGCACCATCGCTGTGGGCATGTGGGAGCCAGAGGCCCTTGCACACAGCACCTGCCAGCGATTCCGCCGCTGGCACTGCATTCTCCGCTCTGCTGGCTCTCTTGTGTGTGTCCCCGGTTCACGTTCTGGCCTGTTTCCTCAGGCACCTGCCGTGGGAGCCCCCGGGAAGGGGCAGGGGGAGTTGCTGCAGTCGGAGGAGAAAGGGGCTGCAGGCAGGCAGGGGTTGTGGTGGGTACGCAGAAATAGGCCTGGCTGTAGGTGAGGTGGGTGGGGCCCTGTCCTTTGCCCAGGGTTCCACAGAGCCTGAATCACTGCTAAGACAGTCTTGTGCCATCTCAGATCCCTTCCCCCCCTTGCCCTGGGCAGTGCCAGCCTCTCAGTCCTGGTGTGATCTACCAGCCCACCCTGTGAGAAGATGCCCCGCAGCGGTGTGGGGGAGAGGGGATCTCTTGGAGAGGAAAGACGCTGTGGACTCTGTCTGCAGGATGGGCGAGGCCTCTGCCCACACAACTAGAGCCCAGCCATCAGCCAGACACCTGCTCCGGGAGCCACTGCAATGCCAGGGAAAAATACTGCAGCCCCGTGCTACAGCAGCAGCTCTGTGGGTCTGGCTCCTCCCAGGGAGAGCCGAGCCTTAGCTGGAGGCTAGCCCTTTGAAGAACAGCATCATCCTCTCGCCCCTGGCAATATTAGGGCCAGCGATCCGGTCCAGGAGTAGTGAATTTGGGTTCAGACTGGCCAAGCTGCTCGGCACCCAGGGAAGAGAGGGGGGGGGGAGGAGATGAGATGTCCCCTTTTAGATCCACGCCCTCTGCTTCCTCTCACACGCACAGAGACTGGAGCCAAGCCCCCAGGCTGATTTCCAGCTTCCTGTCCAGACACTTCTGTCCTTTGTGCTCACCAGCCACCTGCTGCATGCACAATGCTACCTGCGCGGAGAGAGATGGGGGTGGGAAAGGATGACTCAGCTTGATGCCCGGAGGGGGCGTTGTTGTTGGACCGGAGGGAGATGGCGTATGTGACGGGGGAGACATTTCTCCCCTGGCAGTTTGTGTAAGACTGGATTCATCTGGAACCCAGTGGAGAATGAAATCCCCTTTGCCCCCAGGTACAGGTATTCAGATGGCTAATGCTTAGTGGGATGTTCACAAGTGCCCAGTGCTTATCTAGGCACCTATAGACCTTTAAAAGTCTGGCCCGAAGGGACTTGGTCAAGGTCACACAGAGAGTCTGTGGCAGAACAGGAACTTGAACCTGGCTCTCCCAAACCTAGGCTAGTACCCTAACCCCAGGGCCATCCTAACTCTCTGTAGACCCAGCAAAGATCTTAATAAAAGACGGTTGCAAATATATATATTTGAACTGATTAGTCTGATCTGGCATGTGGGTTCTGGGGCTTCTTCAGACAGGATGTGGCCGTATCCCGTGCAGAAGCCACGGAGCGATAGTTAATTCACCTCCTTGGAGACCCCGAATCATGGCCTCCTAAGCATCCGTTTGCTTAGAAATCTGGAAAACCTCAGTGTCTCTCTCTGCCTTCGCCTCAGCCATTCTGCTTGCTGGAGATGCAAACAGCAAATGGGATCACCTGGAAACTATCCTTTCCTCACAGGTCAGGTGCAGGAGAAAGTTTGTGGTCTTAGCTTCAGCACACCTGTCCCAGTGGCCAAGCCCCAAGGGTTTCTCCTAGACAGCAACTCCCCTGCTTCTAGAGTGGGCATGGTTCCCAGCTCTGCCCAAAGCCAGGGTAAAGTTCACAGCTGTTACCGTCCCTCGACTGGGGCAGCCCCCAGCCCCACGACTGGGCTGGCTGGAAAATCTCTGCAGCGAAGACAGATGCCTCAGATGGATTCTCTGGGCCGAGCTCCGTGGTTCTGGTTCGCAGGGGTTTCTGTGAACCTTTTCTCCACGTTTGGGGGCGGAGGTTGCATCCTCTTGAATCTTGGGTGTGACTGAGATGGAAAATTCCAGGAGGGACCCAGCTGAGAAGGCGGAGACTCCTCTGCTGTGGGCTGAAACAGGGAGAAATCTCCAGCTTGGGGTATGCCGCCACCTCCTGCCCTAGATCCAGACCTGGGGAAGGGAGTTGGCCTCACTCACAATCCAGACCTGCAGGCTCGCTCAGCACAGTCTCCTAGACCCCCTGAAAGCCCTGACCTGAGTTCTAGTTCCATAACGACCCTCCCGCCCTGGGGGCTCCCCTGGAAACCTGTTACAGCTTGAGCTCTGGCTAACCCTCGCCCAGCCATTCCCCCTGCCCAATGAGGCTAAGGTCGTTGCACCTGCACCAGTGCTGAGCATGGCCCCTGACACTCCCATCCTTGCACCTGAGCGAAGAGCCAGCCATGAGCACGAAGGATCCTTCCCTACAGACCCAGCTGCACAGTCCTTTGGTATCCTCCACCCCAGCAGGGTCGCTGCTCGCTGCTAGCAGCACATCTAACAGTTCTGTGCTTCCTGGTCCCCAGCAGCATCTGATCCTTCCCCCATGGAAACGGATGGAAGCTCTGTTTCCTCTTTGCTATTCAAGGGACAGAGCCATCCAGGAGCCAGAGGCCTAACATGCACCACTAGGGAATCCTCTCCCCTCCCATAGAGCACCCACTGCATCTGAGCCAGCCCTGCTTATGTGCAAATGCTATTGAAGCCATACAGCAGAGTGCAAGGCGCACGAGACCGGGACGCAGGAGACCAGGGTTTATTCCTAGGTCTGCCACTCCTCTGCTGGGCAAGTCATGTTACCGCTCTGTGCCTCAGTTTCCCCATCTGTAAAATAGTGAGAGTGCCCCCGCCCCACACACATCCCTTTGTAAAGCACTTTGGGATCTACTGAGGGCAGGAGCTAGGTATTATTATTGTTGTTTGCAGGAGCTCAGTGTTATTCACCGGAATGCACCCTGCTGGGAATGTGGACTTTGACGGTCCCAGGGCCGTATAACATGCCTCCCCGCTGTGCTAATGGGAAAGACAGCCCCGATCCCTTTCCCTCTGCAGAGAGATCAGAGGCAGAGATTTGCCCATCCAGAGGCGCTCAGGAAGCCAGAGCGGAGCAGCCTGGCCCCAAGGGGAGGTATCTTTAGCTTAGTCCCTGTTCTGTTCTGCTGTTGTGTCTCCAGCGTCTTGTTCGCTGCATGCCTAGATCCAGCCTTAACATTCAGGGGGGAGCACGGGCTCTAACCCACCCTGCCCAGCAACCCGCTCCCCTGCCTGACAGCAGCGTTCTGCCCACGCCGGCCGCTCCCCAGCCCTGTCCAGCTCCAGGAAGGCCTGATTCTCTCACAGGGTACAGCTATCAGCGCCCGATTCCCCAGGGAAGGGGACATCTCCATGTGACTCTGGGGAAGGCACTTGTCCTACTTAGAGTCCGCTGCCTGAGTGACTAGACCTAAGGAGATGTTCCGGGCCGGGCCGGGCCGCAGCACAGATAGCTGGAGCTTGCCCGGTGGGCTTTCCTGTGAGACTGAGCTGAAATGGCTGATCCAGTGGATAAAGGCGGGTGGGGCACATCCAGAGCTCAAGGTCCTCCTGAGAAGCCCTCCCACTGAGGCACTTCCATCTCCACAGGCTTTTGTAACCTGAGCCTTAAAAAGTAAATAATCTACTGAGGTGAGTGCTGATGAACTCTGCTGAACGGAGACCCCTGGAGACCAGAGAGTGCTCTGCTTCTCCACAGGAAAAGATACAGCACGGGTAACACACTGGCTAAGTGTCATGACCCCTCGCTGATGACGGGTCCATGTGGAGGATGGCCAGCTACTGCTACCAGCTGATGGAGCTACTCCTTGGGCTCAAGTGGCAGGAGCCTGGGCTGTGATACTGAAGGTCTGGGGTTTTATCCCCTATGGAAGAGCATAGTCACGGCTGGTGCCCCTCCTGGCTGGGTGCCCCTCCTGCCCCTCCATAGCAGCTTCTCTTTCCATTCTCGCGCCCCCTGCGGATGGTCGCTGCCATCCCACAGTAGCCTGCCTCTTCTAGGGACTCAGCCCTCCAGCCAGGTTGTGATTTAGCTCCACCCCTTCCAAGGTCACAAAGTCCAACACATAAGGAGTCCCATGTCCCTACTGCTGGTCTTTGGCCCCAGCTCTGGGCCCCATGGTCATTTCACCCCTTTGCTCAGAGCTTTCAGTGGTCCTTCTCCCCCTCACCGGCCCGTGGCTGGTAGGGGAACCCAGGCCCTCCCACTACACTAGGTCTCAGTCCAGCAGTCACAGTCTATAGCGTTCCTTGCCGACGCCTCCCTGGACCTGTTCCTACCACAGCCTGACAGCAGGCCTCACCCACAGCCTCTCTAGTTCACCCTTCTCTCAGGGCCAGGGCTCTTCCCCGGAATCTCCCAGTAAATCCCAAGGCAAAGGTACAAACTCTACCCAACTTCTGCCTTCCTCAGGCTTGACCTTTCATCCCGCTTACGTTTCCCTTGCTGTCCTCCACTGAACACCTCCCACGGCTCTCTCCCTAGAAGTCCAGGTCTTGGCCTTTTATCAGGGCTCTCCCCAAGCCTTCTGCCAGACTTCTGTATACAGGAGCAGATCTCAGGGCCAACTCTCCCCTGGACGTCCTCCTTCACCCTCCCAGTCTCTCCACTCTCTAGTCAGGGAGCTCCCTTTGGTCCCCTTTTGCTTTGTACCAACCACCCAGCTCCTCCCCAGCTGGGTTTAGCCTTAATTGGGCCTGGCTCAGCCCCCAAGTGCAGCCAGGTGAGCTAATTGGCCTCACTTACTCCCATTAACTCAGGGGGATTGTCATAGGTGCACATCAAAAGGGTGAGGTGGTTATTCAGCCACCTGGCCCAGGCAGCCCTGGGCCTCCTTGCTTAGGCTGTCTACTAGGACCACATTTTCGGTGATGTGGATACTTGTCCACTAGAAACTGCATGGGGAACACTAATTTTTTACATGTAAGCCAATGGGCAGTCACTGGATGGGGGTAACTTTCAGTCACTGCAAAGCTGGGCTGGATTTGGACCTGTGGCCCAGGAGAATCTCTGGAGATGTCTTAACAAATTGTTAGCAGATAAAAATTTGGCAGAAATACGTCTCTGGGCTGGCCAGGTCTCATGATCCAGGTGCTTGGTTTGGAAGGACCCTGTCTCACTAGTTGGACATGACCCCTAGAAGATGGTGTGATGCTTACACAAATTCCCCCTAGCCTCTACACCAGGGGCGGGCAAACTTTTTGGCCTGAGGGCCGAATCGGGTTTCGGAAATTGTATGGCGGGCCGGTTAGGGGAGGGGGTCGTGGCCCATCCCCCCCATCTGCCCCCTTTCCCCCCCCCAGACTCCTGCCCCATCCAACCCCTCTTGTTCCCTGATGCCCCCCTGGGACCCCTGCCCCATCCACCACCACCATCCGTTCCCTGTCCCCTGACTGCTCCCCGCTGCCCCATCCAACCCCCCCCCCGACTGTCCCCCCAGGACCCCTGCCCCCATTCAACCCCTCCTGTTCCCTGCCCTCTGACCACCCCACCCCCTGACCACCACTCCGAACTCCCCTGCCCTCTATCCAACCCCCCCTTCTCCCTGTTCCCGACTGCCTCCCGCCGCCCCGTCCAACTCCTCCTCTCATTCCTGACTGCCCCCCCGGGACCCCTGCCCTATTCAACTCCCTATTCCCCCCCCCGACCACCACCCCCAAACTCCCCTGCCCTCTATCCAACCCCCCTGCTCCCTGTCCCCTTACCGTGCTGCCTGGAGCACCGGTGGCTGGTGGCATTGCAGCTGCGCCACCACCACCACCACGCAGCACAGAGCACCGGGTCAGGCCGGGCTCTGCAGCTGCGCTGCCCCAGGAGCTCGCAGCCCCACAGCCCAGAGCATTGCGCCGGCGACGGAGCGAGCTGAGGCTGCTGCGGAGGGGGAACAGCAGGGGAGGGGCTGGGGGTAGCCTCCCGGGCCAGGAGCTCGGGGGCTGGGCAGGAGGGTTCCGCGGACCGGATGTGGCCCGCGGGCCATAGTTTGCCCACCTCTGCTCTACACCCTCACAAAAGGGCCAGGTGGCCTGGGGTATAGAGTTCCCATGACTTACGGTATCAATGCTTTCCCAGGCCAGACCACAAGCAGAAAAAGCTTCTAAAGAGACAAGCAGATAGTGAATGCACCCGGCCTACATTTAAATCCATTAATTACGGGAAGCCAATTTTTACTGCAGGCCTTCTATCAGCAGAGGAAAATTCCACAGAGAGTCTGTAGGCTTTATTTCATGGTGGATAATACACTGCCATGGGGACCTGGATTGAAACTGAACATCTCTCATAAGTACAATACATTTGACTGTCTCCATGTAGTAATTAGTGGACATCTATCTATCTTGGACGCCCATGGGCAAGGCTATTATCCCCATTGTACAGATGGGGAACTGAGGCACAGAGAGGCTAAGAGACAAACGGAAGGTGACACAGGATGTCTGTGGCAGAGCAGCGAATTGTACCCACCTCTCCCAAGTCCCTGGCTAGCACCCTAGCCACTAGATCATGCTGCTCATCTCTTCTCCAGAATGGCATGAATCTACATAACTCTGTTCAGGGGTAAGCCCAATGCTGGAATAGCTGGGGATGGAAAGGAATCCGGGCAGCTGATGCAATGACAGAGCTTGGTGTGGGGATCCATTCTGGGGGCAGCAGGATATGCCGCAAGACTCAGGTACATGGGCAGGTGTCTGTGTGACTTGAACAGTTTATAACCATGCTGTGTCTAGCACTACCCAAAGCACTGAGTTCCTTGCTTTCAAAAGTGCTAACAGCCACCAAACGTATTGTTTTAGAGGTCCTGTCAAATAGACTATTGCAGCCTGCAGCACTGGTATCTTGGCAGCAGTAGAGACAGCACTTCCTGTTGCTTTATTGCTGTGAATGCATATAAAACATGATCATAATTCATTAAAAACAGGCTTTATTTGACACACCATTTCGTCCCATGCAGCGTTTTGCAGCATGCATACTACAGCTGGGGAGTTGTGGAATATTTTTATAGATGTCTTTGAGTCTAGCCTTCCACTTATAAATAAATATATGGAGATATCCTATCTCATAGAGCTGGAAAGGTCATTGAGTCCAGCCCCCTGCCTTCACTAGGAGAACTGAGTACTGATTTTGCCCCAGATCCCTAAGTGGCCCCCTCAAGGATTGAACTCACAACCCTGGGTTTAGCAGGCCCATGCTCAACCCACTGAGCTATCCCTCCTCCCATATAGCACCCGAAAGCCAAAGCACCTCAAAAGCATGTGTGATCTATTGGGGCCATTACCTAAAACCAAGCAGCTGTTTAGCAGGTCAACGTAAGGTTGCAGGGCACAAAGTGATACCTGCAATCGGATGGGGAGGTTAGGGTTTATTGAAGTGAGTGCCAAAGCTCCCATAGATTTCAGTGGTGCAGGGAGGTAGAAGCTATCAGAGCTTGGAGAGAGTCTTCTCATTCTTGGCCTGTTTTCTGTCTCGTGAAATAAGGCACCTCCAGTAGCAAAATGCCCCCTCCGGACTCAGAGGGGAGAGGACCAAAGCTGGGTGACAGCCAGATTTTCCATTTCGTGGGAAATTCCATGAGTTTGAAAGAAATTCCCTTCCAAAATGTAAGGAAAGCAAATAAAAATTGAAATTTCCTGCGAAATGAAATTCCAAAAAAAGAAATCGTCTTGGCTTGATTGAAATGTTTCAATCAAATCAAAATGTTTTGTTCCAATTTCTACTTAAAAAAAAAAAAATATGTCATGTAAAAAATTTGAAACCAAAAGTCATTTCAAAATGGAAAATTGAAATGTTCTGTCCGGAAAAGGTCAAAATGTTTAGAATGGTCCGGTCTGATTTTTTAAAATGAAATTTGATCCAAACGGACGTTTCTGTAACATTTCATTGTAACATGAATCAGCATTTTCCAAAGTAATACACTTTCATCAGAAAATTTTCAGCCAGCTCTAAAGAGAGCCCGCTCTGTCCCATGCTGATGCCCTCTGGTTAACGCTCATCCGCATTCCAACCTCGCTGAGCTGGTCTGCTGGCAGGCATATCTCCCCTATCCTATAAGAGCTGTTCTTTATTACATAGATCCATAGGGCTGAATTGTGGCATTAAGGCCATGTTCCAACCCAGAGCTGAGTGCATTCCAGATAGTGTGTGAGTGAATGGTACATATAGTTTACAAAGTGTTCCTTTGGGAAGAAAGGCCAGTCTAAGCCATGACTATTCCATTTATATGTTAAAAAAAATGACTTTGATCTAGGATGGGCTTGTGGTGTTGTTTCCCCCCGTATTCCTCCTTCCAGAGAATGGACAGAATTCCTTATTGTCTCTAAAGCAGACCACTTCCTGGGGTTGGTATGTCTGATGGGCTTTGACCTGGTGCTGTTGTCTGTATGTGCCCATAGGCTACCCACTGAATGTTGGCTCAAAATGAAAGCTAATAAATATATATATAAATCCAGAGGCCAAGGATTTCACAATTGATTATGGGTGTCAGTTTTGCAGAGGGCAGGTGAGCAGTGTTTTTTAAAATCAGGCCTCTTTAAGGTTTCTTGCATTGGGCACCCAAAATGACTAGCTACTTTTGGTTCTGAGCGTTCGTTCTTTCTAGTCCTCATTTAGGGCTTGATCCGGCAACCAAATAAGCATGTGTGTAATTTACTCACGTGAGCAGTGTCATTGAGGTCAGTGGGTAAAATTCTTCACCGTATTTGGTATTTGCAGGATCTGTCCCTTAGTGGCAGACTTCGCCCCTGATTTTTTTTTTAAATGCTTTACATGAAAAACACCACAAGGTGCTGAGTTCTTTATTTGTTTTCCCGGTCATATCTCTGAGATTGCATGGCTTAGCAAAACCCTCCGGGAAGGAAAGGACAGAGAGAGGAAAATAACAAACCATAAGGCTTATGCTGCCTTTCCACCAATGTTGCAATTTAGCTGTACTTTCTTTTAGTTGTACAGCTCAGCGGTGCATCGGAGTCCTGGGAGGAACTGATTGTACTGGGGGAGCTGTGGCAGAAGGGGAGTTTTTAGGATAGCAGGTGTTCTGGTTCCTGCTAACATACTAGCTAACTGTGGTGTAACCTTCTCTCCATCACTGGTCCACATGGAGGATAAGATCTGCTACTACCTGAAGGGATAACTTCTTTAGCCCCAGTGGTAGTGGCTGGTGCTTTTGGTGCTGATGTTGGTAGGGTCTTGCTTTTACGGACGCATTGCTAAGAGCTGGAGAGAGCCTTTCTACTCAACCCGCCTCCTTTGCTTTCAGGCATCATTTTCTTGAAATACGAAGATTTGGGCTGAAACATTTCATGCTTGGCCTTGGGTTTGGAGCTAAGTGCAGCTTTGGCAGAGTCCCATTTGAGAAACTGCTAGCAGCGAAGGGAAAGGAGGGAGAAGATGAAGAGAAGAGGCAGGGGACAGGGACTCTAGCATCTAAAAGTCAGAGTGAGGCCATACAGCCATTGCTAAAGTGAGGTAGTCTGGACAAGGTGGGACAGAAATCCAAGCCCATGGCCAAGAAGAGAGCCGCTTAGCACTGGGCATGAGGACAACTCCCCGAGCCAAGCGATTGGAATGGCTGATTCTCAGCCTCAGTAGCCAAGAGTGTTTTGGGGAAGGTTAAAATGTCACCCCCCACAAACCCTCGAGATTAACCAGCTGTGAATGGTCAAACCTTCTAGGCCATAGTCAGCGACGTTTTCCCTGCAGTTCCCCCCAGGATAGTGCCCACACATCATACTGCCTGGGCTGCTGACTCTGCCCATCCACCCGTGAAAAGACAATGCCTGGGAGGGGCAAGAAGGGTCACATGCCCCTCCCAAGACGCCCGGGGGGGCACATTCAGCAGGGAACCGCAGCGGCGAAAGGAGCAGAACGTGGGCCAGCGGTCCTCCAGTGCGGCTGCACGGCTCCCAGCCCCGCCCCCAGCCCTTCCACCCAGCCGCGTCTCTGAGGTGTGTACAGCCCCGCCGCAGGACAGGGGTCAGTTGACCTGCAGGGCTCTCCCGGGAACCATAGCAGTGAAAGGAGCAGAACATGGGGCTGCCGCTCCCAGGAGCCAGCACCCCGCGCTGGCAGCTCCTCCCGTGCGACTGTACCAGTACCGCCCCCAACCCTGTCCTCCCGTGCGACTGTACCAGTACCGCCCCCAACCCTGTCCTCCAGTGTGACTGTACCGGTACTGCCCCCAACCCCGTCCTCCGGCGGGGCTGTACCGGTACCGCCCCCAACTCTGCCCTCCAGTGTGGCTGTACCGGTACTGCCCCCAACCCCGTCCTCCGGCGGGGCTGTACCGGTACCGCCCCCAACTCTGCCCTCCAGTGTGGCTGTACCGGTACTGCCCCCAACCCCGTCCTCCGGCGGGGCTGTACCGGTACCGCCCCCAACTCTGCCCTCCAGTGCGGCTGTACCGGTACTGCCCCCATCCCCGTCCTCCGGCACGGCTGTACCAGTACCGCCCCCAACCCCGTCCTCCGGCGCGGCTGTACCGGTACCGCCCCGAACCCCGTCCTCCGGCGCGGCTGTACCGGTACCGCCCCCAACCCCGTCCTCCAGCACGGCTGTACCGGTACCGCCCCCAACCCCGTCCTCCGGCGCGGCTGTACCGGTACCGCCCCCAGCCCTGTCCTCCGGCATGGCTGTACCGGTACCGCCCCCAACCCTGTCCTCCGGCACGGCTGTACCGGTACCGCCCCCAGCCCTGTCCTCTGGCGCGTCTGTACCAGTACCGCCCCCAACCCTGTCCTCTGGCGCGGCTGTACCGGTACCGCCTCCAACCCTGTTCTCCGGCGGGGCTGTACAGACTGCATCCCAGACTGGAGACGCAGCTGCGTGGAAAGGCTGGGGGTGATACAGCCGCGCCGGAAGAGCTGCCAGCATGGGGCTGCCTGGTGGCCCCACGTTCTGCTCCTTTCACCATTGTGGTTCCCAGTGCAGCAGGAGGACAGAGCCCCTCCCCCCCCAAGGTAATATGGGACCGGGAGAGCGTGGGGCCCCCGGGCTAGGGCAAGGAGTCACATGGAGGAGTCACATGGGGGGGGGTCACTTAGGGAGGTCACATGCCCCCCTTTAGCTGGTGCCCCCCTTTGTGTCCCTCCCACGAGTCGCTCTGCTCTTGTGCTGCACTGGGCCTCGTTCTCCTGGCTGCAAGAGGAGCAAATAGGGGAGATCCTTGCGCACGCCGTGCTGCACCGTGCAGTAGCTGCTATGCAAAGCGCCATGCATGTTCATGACTGTTTGCACTGTGATTTGGGGGTACCTCTCTTCTCAGACCAGGCTCTGGCCGCCCTGACCGAGGCTATCCATGAGGTGTGCTTCTGGACCCGATGATCAGACTGTTTGGCTCTGAGCTCCATCCCTTCCATGTGACTCTCTGAGACACTTGGTGGATAAGTCTCTTACTAGCAGCAGCAGGAGGGCGGTGGCTAGGAGGTGGATCTAACATACTTTTTGGAAAGCTGGGGAGGCACAAAGAGGGTGTGTGGCTAGAGCAAATTAGAAAACTGCCCAGCCTGGGGGCGGGTTGTAGTGGAATGGACTGGAGAGAAGTCCCATCCGGTCATAAACACCTGGACTGGACAAGGTTCTCTAGTCCGTTCTCAAGGATGGTTCTTTCCGTATGTCTCGTCCAGCCTCAACTGACTCGCTTCCACCTCTTCCATTGGAGGAGAGGATAAGGCCCAAGAAGTTTCACCGGTGGCACATATTCCCTCAGCTCAAACTTGTGTGTAAAGTTATCGCCCCTTGGAGCACCCTAAACAATTCCTCTGTCCCCAGCCTTCATGCTCCCGCTAGAGCCCGTCCCTCTCAATCATCGTTAAGGTCACCGGCGATAAAGAAAAATTCACAGAGGCCTGTGAGCTGTCTGTGACTTTATCAGTCCGCGGCGGCGGGGAGCTCTGGGGTACCCTCCTCCCGCAGCAGCTTGGAGCTCAGGGGCTCTGCTGCTCAGGCGGTGGGGGTACCCCACAGCTCCCGACTGCCCCAGTCAGAGGGGGGACCCTGCAGCTCCCAGCCGCCATGGGCTGAAGTCACAGAGGTCTCTGGAAGTCATGGATTCCGTGACTTCCGCGACCTCCGTGACCAAATCGTCGCCTTCATCATCATCCACTCACGCTCTCTCTGTATGATCATAACAGGCGTGCAAAGGCAAGTCAGGCCATAGGGCTAAGGTAGAACCCAGAGCAACCTGGGATGGGACGGGCCTGAAAGGTCCGTTGCTGCCGGCCCTCCTTAGCCCTAGAGCTTGGACTAGTGGCGGGAGCCAAGATGCTCCAACGGTGAAAGTGGAGTGAGCCGGGCGTGCGAGGGACCGTGTGATGTTGTCGCCTCTGGTTGTGTAAGACAGACCTAAATGGGAGGTGAAATGCGATTGCTAAGGATTATAAGGGAATGGCTCAAGCTGCTTGGTTCTTGTTTCTAAAAGAGGCTCTAAATCCTTTGTTGTTTTCTTCGTGCGTTGGATTAGAAAGCTCCAGTCGAGCGGGCCGGCTGAGCAGCGCCCAGGGCTGCGCCCACGGAGTGGCCGGCTTGGAGGCTTTTGCTACTCGAGCGTTTGCACAGAGCAGGCCTCAGCTGGGTTTGAATTCTGTCTGCTTGGTTTAAAAGTGAAAAGAGGACGAGGGAAATCCAGTGCCTGAAGAATACTGGAGTGCGGAAACTAGGGTTACCATACGTCCTCTTTTTCCCGGACATGTCCGGCTTTTCGGCAGTCAAACCCCCGTCCGGGGGGAATTGCCAAAAAGCCGAACATGTCCGGGAAAATGGCAACTCTGCTCCTCCCCTGACTCTTCGGCTCTGTTTAAGAGCCGAGCTGCCCGAGCGCTATGGGCTTCAGGTAGCCCCCTTGCCTCCGGACCCCAGCCACCAGCCGGGCACTTCCCCTCCCGGGCTCCGGCGGCGCAGGGTCCGGAGGCAGGGGGGCTGCCCAAAGCCGGTAGCGCTGGGGCAGCTCGGCTCTTAAACAGAGCCGAATAGTCAGGGGAGGAGCAGAGCCTCCAGCCGCAGCGGCTCTGCTCCTCCCCTGACTCTTCGGCTCTGTTTAAGAGCCGGGCATGGGGGCTGCCCGAAGCCTCTTAAACAGAGCCGGGCTGCCAGAGCACTACCGGCTTCGGGCAGCCCCCATGCCTCCGGACCCTGCGCCGCCGGAGCCTGGGAGAGGAAGTGCCCGGCTGGGGGCGCAGGGTCCGGAGGCAAGGGGGCTGCCCGAAGCCCAAGCGCTACCGGCTTCACGGTTTGCCGGGCAGCCTCCAGACCCTGCGCCCCGGCTGGGCGCTTCCCCTCCCGGACTCCAGCTGTGCTGGGGAAGCGCCGGCCGGGGGCGCAGGGTCTGGGGGCTGCCCGGCAAACCGTGAAGCCGGTAGCGCTCGGGCAGCCCTTTCCCCGTGGCTGGGAGTGGGAGTGAGGAGGGGGCGGAGTTAGGGGGAAGGGGCAGAGTTGGGGCGGGGCTGGGGTGGGGAAATGGGCGGGGCCAGGGCCCATGGAGGGTCCTCTTTTTTTATTTAATAGATATGGTAACCCTAGTGGAAACTCTGATCTGGCCACCTGCCCTCGAAGCCTGTGAAATCTCAGTCCCTGGAAGAGCCCCTCTTTGCCGAGCAACCACTTCCCACAATGGCAGAATTTTAGCAGCTGTTTTGGCTACTGCCGGTACCAGATTTTACTGTGTTTCGGTGAGTTCTTTCGCGTGGTCAGGGCAGTCCCCTCAGGACTGACACCAGGATAACTTTGGTTGCCCTCCTGATGTCACTATGAACTGGGCTATGAGCTTGCTGAGGGCTCTGGACTACCCAGCGTCACTTGGGACCTGCTGCAAAGCCCACCAAAGTCAATGGGCGTCTTTCCATTGGTTGGCAGCGACCGCCAGGGGCATGTTGTCTAACCCCCTGCCAAGACGCAGGATTTGTTGTGACTAAACCATCCAAGGCAGATGGCTCCAGCCTCCTTTTGGAAGCCTCCAGTGAAGGAGTTTCCACAACCTCCCTAGGCAATCTGCACCATTGTCCTACCGTCCTTATAGTTGGGAAGTTTTTCCTGAGATGGAATCTAGATCTGCTCTAGTTTGAACCTACTGCCTCTTCTCCTGCCCTCTGTGGCAAGAGAGAACAACTTTCCCCCATTGTTTTTATGGCAGCCTTTCAAGTGTTTGAAGAAGGACTCACAGTGAACTTCTGGGCATGACGCACAACCCCTCCATTCTCACAGACCAAATCCCCCCAGCTACCCCGCTCAGCCTTTCCCCATACAACCCCCACGCTAATGGAACGGACACTCCCCTCTTGCTGCCTCAGACTACCCCTGGTCAGAAAAACTCAGACAAAACACTCTTTTTGGAAGGGGGGATGAATTTGCTGATTTGTCAGAATCGAAATGTGACCTGGAGATGGTTTGATTTCAATGAAGTTCTGATGGGGCCTAGCCTGCCAGGGAGGTTGCCATCGGACACTGCCTGGTTTCCTGCCAGGTTGCCTGCCTGGCTCCTCACCAGCCCATCTGGCAGGTTGCTAGCGAGCTGGCAGCTCTGCAAATCCCGATTCCCGAGCTCCAATGCTCACAGCTCCATGGCAGTCGGGGCTTCCATGTCCCCTGGCTCTGGGTGCGGCCCATCAGGTGGATGACCTCAAAGTCAGGGAGAACAGGGCTCTGCAGCTTAGTGGACTACCTTGGAGCTGGGTTCCTCCAGCATCCACGGCTCTGGGGCTCCATTTCCTTTATGGGAGAATGTCAAACTTTTTTTGTTTCGGTCCAAATCAGAACAAAACCCGATTTCGCAATATCAAAATCCTCCATGAAATGGGATGATCTTTCTCTGCCCAGCTTTACCTGAGACCGAAAAGCTGCTCTTTGAATGCGGTGTGTGTGTGGGGGGGGGAGGAAGGGGAGTGGTGTCTCTCTATTACAATAATCCCCTGTCCCTTTCCTCTCTCTCCTGCTGTCTCGGTCAGGCTGCTTGTCCTGCTGACGTGGCATGTCCCACAGCAGCGTCTTTATGTTCCCACAATTTCAAAATAAATGACACTAGCGCTGTCCCCAGGAAAGGAGCACAAATCAAGTGCTGCTCATCGGCCCCTTGGACAGGATGGATGCAGATGCCCAGAGCGCTCGAATGGCCCTGCCCCAGGCTGCCTCTGGAATTGCCGTCAGCCAGCTCTTACCATGTGACTGATCCCAGGCACAGCAGTTAGAGGTCACAGCCTGGTTCAGAAGTGGTAGTAGGTCAGTTGGTGTAAGAAAGTCTCCAGTAGGCAATTCACTCCTTCTTCCATCCCTTCTGCTTGTCATTCACATGGACCCACTCACTGACAAGCAAATGCCATCCCCTTAGACACCACCTCTGGGTGGGGAGCACTTTAGAGGCAGTATCCTCCACTGAGTAGAGCACTGGAGTGGGACTGAGGAGACCTGGGTTCTATTCCCAACTCTGATACTAACCTGCTGGATGACCTTGGACAAGTCCACTTCCGTGCCTCTGTTTCCCCACCTGTAAAATGGGGATAATGGTACTGACCTCTTCTGTGAAGTGCTTTGAGCTCTGTAGATGAAGAAGCTGGGTATTATTATTATTATTATTATTCCCTGCATGCAAGCAGAGTATTGATCAGGAGTTGCAGTGCAGACCAACCTGGCACTGTTGCGGCCAAGGAGGATGAATCTAGGAGAGTAACGGGCTCAGCGCCCAGGACCCTCGGAAAGCTGGTGTGAACTAACATCCACCTTTTCTGTTCCTTTTGCAGAGATCATGCATGATGTCATCAGGAAGGTGAAGAAGAAGGGCGAGTGGAAGGTGAGTGGGGGACTACAGAGAGAGTTGGAAGGGGGCAGGCAGGACTATGGAGGAAGGGGTGGGGTTGGAAGTAGCCTGGGAGTTGCTGGCCTAGTGGAGGGCAATGAGGCAAGCTGGAGGAATGCTAAAAGTGCCAAACACGATGAGTAACGTGTAGCACCAGCCCTCCTGGGGATTCTGCTCTGGCTCCGTGCATCCCTCCTTCCAGCGCTGCAGGCAGTTTGCCATACGAGGATGGGGAGTCCAAAAGAAAATGGCTGAGGAAAAGAATGACACCTCTCCTGGCCCGTTTGCCAAACGAAGGACAGGACTAGCAGAAGGTGCTGCAGGGCATTGCGGTGGGCCATTGGCAGAGTTCTGTGGCAACCCAGAACCCAGCGTGAGTTTAACTCTAGGGAAAGCTGGGCGTGCTGCGTGGCGGCACTGAGATGCACTGGCAGAGCGGCGTGGCAGAGGCCTGCGTGTGGGCCCCTTCGCTATGCTGGGCCCAGTCAGGGTCACTTGACTGTCGGAAGCGCCGAATTACAGCAGGTGCCTCCTAATGCCTGATCCCCCCTTGGACTCAGTCGCTGCGCTTCCTGCTCACTCGGTGTCTCTTCCGCTCCAGGTGCTGGTGGTGGATCAGCTCAGCATGCGCATGCTCTCTTCCTGCTGTAAAATGACCGACATCATGACGGAGGGGATAACAAGTGAGTTCCATGCCCCCGACACTCCCATTCTGCTCCGGCTGCCATTGGGAGACAGGTGATCAGGAGGAGCTGGGAGACCAGCATCTTCCCATGGCAGCTTGTCTCACTCCATCCATTGCCCTCATTTTATTCTGAATCAGTTGCAGTACTTCCATCTGTCCGTCTGTCCCGGACAGGGCTCTGCCACTGGGCCACACCCAGTGAGAGAACATATCTCTCTTAGCCCCAGGCACACTGAAAATGTTCTTATACAGCTAGTGAGTTTCGAGCTTCATTTCTTCCCCAGATGGCCACTGTGCCCCTGAATAGATACACTGGGCTGACTAGGCCATTGTGACCCCTTAAGCCCAAGAGGCAAATGGATGGTGAGTTTCTCTTCCACTGAGCTATTGTTACCAAGGATATTTGCATGGCAATATTGCCCTCATTCCCACCGGGGTGGGGGGGGGCAGTATCACTCAGTTGTATGTCCACGTCTCAGTGTTTGTGGTGAGATTTTTCACACACTTCCCTGAATGACTCGCCTGGCTGGGATAGCATGAGGAGCTGTCTCTTGGTGGTATTTCAGTCCCTGGTTGCTGGAAATGCCACACTGAGCCCTGAAATGCCACACTGAGCCCTGACTTCATTGTATTTCAGCCCCATAAATAGCTCTCGGCGGAATTAAAAAAGCCAGCAGAAGAAAAATGTAATACACAGATATGGAGCCATTCAAGTGACTGGCGTTTGACCAAAGGATGCTGGGATTTATGGCATTTGCAACGCGACAAACATTGGATCTGGGACCTGATTTTCCTCTCCCAGCAAGTTTACACCAGGGGTAACTCCACTGACTTCAGTCTGGGTTTACACCAGGGCAAGTGAAAGCAGAACCAGAACTTCAGAGTGCAGGTGATGGCAAGAAGCTGTAGGAGCAAGTGGGACTCCCAGACAAACAAAGATCCTGTTATGGGAATGCCCCCAGAACAGCGACCAGAGAAGGGTCAGTACGTTCTGAACAGCACAGATTGGAAGCTAGTGGGTGCAGAGACTGCCCCTTCATCCTGTGCATGTACAGCGCCTAGCACAAAGAGGCTCTGACCTCCAGCAGAGGCTTCTAGGCAGGAGGGCAATGGAAATAATTGATAATAATGAAAGGCCAAATCCAATAGTCCTTACTGGGCCCATTGAGGCGAATGGAAATTTTGCCCAAGAAAGGACCAAGGACGTTATGACATTCAAGATCTACTGATCGATCCACCAGACTTCCTGGGGGATGTGGGGGGGAAGCTCCAGATTGGGGGGTTAGTTTGTTTTGTGGGCTGCAAAAGTCTTTTCAAGGAGATTCTTTCTGCTGTGACGTCTGACCATGGCTTGTTTTGATCTTGACAGAGTCATAGAAATGTAGGGCTGGAAGGGACCTTGAGAAGTCATCTAGTCCGGCCTCCTGTGCTGAGGCAGGATCTAGTAAATCTAGACCATCCCTGCCAGGTGTTTGTCCAGCCTGTTCTTAAAAACCTCCAATGATGGGGATTCTACAACCTCCCTTGGAAGCCTGTTCCTGAGCATAACTACCATGATCGTTTGAAAGGTTTTCCTAATATCGAACCTCAATCTCTCTTGCTGCAGATTAAGCCCATTGCTACTTGTCCTACCTTTACTTACAGGGCCTGATTCTCCTCTTGTACCACAGTGGCTCCATCAGCATGCAACTCCAGACTTACACCAGCATGAGGGGGAGGAGAATCGGAACCAGAGAGCAGTTGCCAGCTGCAATATATATTGGTCCTTATAAATCCTCAGCTGTAAATTGCCCCACCGTTCTATTGAGGTCAATGGAGCTATGACAACCTAGAACAGCCGAGGATCTGCCCCCAAGAACAGCAGGTTGTGGTCCAACCTTTGTTCAAATGGCACCAGGCCCTGAAGCTTGAGTGGTTCTTCAGAGGTTTGGGCTAGTACTACTTCCTGCCTCGTGATTTTATTTTTAATACAAAAAAATTGGATTTCATCACTAAATAGTCCACAGTTCCAGATCCTGATTTCCCCTGGGCTTCTGCCAGTGCTGAGGGTCATTTAATCGCAGAGGGTTGGAAGGATTGGGGTAGCTCACGTGGGAAAAGGAACTTCTACAGCTCAGCAATGCAGGAGGGTCTATGGAAGAGGTTGTTTTGCAAGGGACCATGTGGCTCGGGGGACTGGTAGCCAGATATAGAACTTTACCGTGCCACCGGAAATGGTCTTGCTGATTGAGAGAGTGTGTGAATTGATGCACAACTGCTCGTCCACTTTAAACATATTCTCGTGTGAAACACGGACCTGTTATCTACAGCACATTAAATAGCTTGACAGTTTCCATTTGTGACACCTATGACATCAAGAGGCAGGACCAGGTGTCCAGCATGTAAGTCTGGTTTGGGCAGTATCAAGGCTCATCTGATTTGCACCCTACTGAGATGGACTGGTCATGTAACCTGTATGTCTGGGACCCATCTCTCAAAACAAATTCTATATTCTGAATTAAGTTCTGGCTACAGTCTGTGTTGCGTGGCGGGCAGATGGAACACTTCAAAGATACTCTGAACAAAATGTGCACAAGAGGAACATTTCTTACTCGAGCTGCAAGTAACTCGACTTGCATGGTGCCACACCATAAGAGTGGTTGGCCACAACTTCGAGAAGAACCATCTGGAACAGCTCAAGCCCAGCACCACATATACAAACAACATGCAGGCCAATCAACACAACCAGTTGACCTTCCCTGGATAAGGATGAGGTTCCTTGAGGGGAGCTGGTACATCTGCCTCTGGCACAGTCTTGTGCATGAACGGAGGACTCCACTTTCCAGAGCATCTTTCACAAGTGTTATGGTTCAAGGGGAATAGTAATAAATACGTTTTAAAGGATGGAAAGAGCTATCACTAAAAAATCAACCCTTGGGGGAAAAAGGGGTTCTCCAGGACAGGTCCCAAAGCCTACAGTATCCCAGCTGTGATGCTCTGAGCAGTTCCGGTACAATAGAGTTGTGCTTTAAGGGGAATGGCTGTCTTGCAGAATGGAGCAATAAGCACCGTGGCCGCTGGAGGATACTGTCCCTTTGATCCTCTCCTTGGGGGCACTGTAGGAGCAAGCTAATGGCTGGGAACCTTTTTATTTGGGTGTTGGGAGGTTGGTGGAATCACAGCTCTTCTGTCATTGGGACTTGCCGTGTTGGTTAGGCGTGACCAAAAAGCAATGATTAGATAAGAGAATCCAGGTCACAGCGGTACAGATCTATACCCAATATATAGCTATATACAATGAAAATAGGGAGCCTATCTCCTGTCACCTGCTGGACCAATCCCCTGTGTCTTGGTTGTGTTTCTTGTGCAGTTGTGGAAGACATCAACAAGCGCCGAGAGCCGCTCCCCACCTTGGAGGCCGTGTACCTCATCACCCCATCTGATAAGGTGAATCTCCAGCATGGGAGGGTCTTGTACCAGGGTCTGGTGAAAGCTACTCATGTTTGGTTGTAGCATCTGTGCCTAATGGGGTAATTGTCAGTGCCAGGATAAGAATGGATGGCAAGGCACTTACAGCCATCAGCAATGATCATTAGAGCTGTGCAGAGGAAGGAAATTCAGTTTCACAAAAGATTTCAAGATTTTCTTGGTTTTTTTCCATTCCAATTTGGAACAAAGCCCCAAAATATCCCAATGCTCCGCGAAAGAAAATTCTGAGAAAAAAGCAGTTTTGGATAGATTGAAACATTTCATTTCAACAAAAACACGTAGTACAATACAAAAAAAAAAAAAACCCTCAAAACAAAAAGTTGTTACATAATGAAAAACCAAAATGTTTCATTCTGAAAATGTCAAAATGAGACATTTCAACATTTTTGGAATTCCCCTCCCCACCCCACCCCCAGTTTTTCTCCCAAATTGAAAATATGAAAATGTGCAGCCCAGGCCAGTTAAATTTCTAGCAGTGCTCAGCTGGAAACCTTGCACCGTTCGTTTTCTAACAGCAGTGCTGCGGGACTTCAGCGCTGTGAAATTTATCACAGCAGTTCCCAGCCAGGGTGTGAAGCAGCGTGAGCTTCTCTCAGATGCCTACTAGTGAGAACCTGTCCTCCCCTCCCCTTGTGTCTGTAAAATGGCAAGGTCTGGGGTGGAGATTTTCAAAGCCAGCCAGGGGATTTAGCCATACAACTGCCGTCAGAATGAATTAATCTCAACCTAGATCCTTGATCTTAACACTGCCCCAAAAGTTTCTTGGCACTTCAGCTCCTGACCGCATTGGACTGAAATTTACAATTGAGACCGTGTAAATATCTGTCTCCTAAGCTAATGGGTCAGAGCCAGTGGATGATTCCCTAGCAGGGCACACATTGTGATTATTGAGACCAGCCAATGCACCAGCTGGGTTAAGTGTCTAATGATGCTAATCCTGATTTGTGGTGTCCAGCCTCACGTTGGCTTTTTTTTTTTCTTTTTCTCCTGTAGTCTGTCCATTCACTCATCAATGACTTCAAGGATCCCCCTACTGCCAAGTACAGGGCTGCCCATGTCTTCTTCACTGACTGTAAGTACGCTGCCTCCATCCCTCTCCCTGCGTCTCTGATGGCTTGTAGTCTGGGCTCCTGACACACTGTGACTTCCATAATGCAAAGGAGCTGCAAGGCCATGGCAGGAAACAAGCAACACTTGCATGGAGATTTGCAGCAACCTTTGCCTGAGATCTGTAAAATGCCTTGAAGAAATCCTAGAAATCAAAGCTGGGGAAAGCCCTGTACATGAGTCCAATTCATCCCCCATCCTGTGCAAGGTTTTTCTCTCTCATATATGTGCAAAGGCTGTGTCTAGTCTGAGCTAAATGACTCATGCAATGGAGCTGTCACCAGTTCCTGCGGGAAACTATTGCACACTCTAAATAGGCCTTATTGTTAGGAAATCTTTCCTATGTTCAGCCTTCGCCCGCATTCATCCCCTTGCTCCTGATCATCCCCTCTCAGGGCAGGGATTTCTGGAAGGGGATATTTCTTCCAAGAGCCCTCTTCTAGCTGTTCAGGGCTAAATGCACTCCAGATATGTAACTCTACTGAAGTCAGTGGAGTTACACCAGTGATTAATTTAAGTCCCACAATCCTGATTCTCTGCCTGTTACCCCACAGTTACATTGGTGGGACTCCCTTGACTTCCCTGGAGTCACATTTGCGTAAAACTGGTGTACCAGAATGGTGCCTCGTGGCCCACATGCTTAAGGGCAGTGCTGCATTTTTGCACGGGACACTGTGGGTCATATTCTGCTCTGTTATACTGGTGTAGATCTGGAGCAGCCCCCCTGACGTCAGTACCGTCACTCTGACATTACACTCTGTCACGGAGATTAGAATGTGTCACCCCGGGGGGTCATTTCTTTGCACTGTTTCAGAAGAGAAGCTGGCGGGGGCATGGGTGAGTGGATTGCTGCTGAAGTTGTCCCCAGAGGCAAAGAGAACCCAGGTTGGAGCTAGTGCAGGGGACAGGAGATAGGTTTACAAAGGAGATTTTGGAGGCCATGTGGGTTTATACCCAGTGAATCATTTCGTAGCTGGGAAATTTCAAACAGAGCAAACAGCATTAAATAAAACGGTCTCAAACCAGGGTGCTCCGTTGGTCTGGTGAGTGACTTTGGAATGGGTGGGAAAAGTTGCAAAGACTTCCTCTGTCCATCCACAGTATAGTCAGCCACCTGCTCCCCTGGCTAGAGAGGACAGAACAACCTCCCAAAGGCATCAACACTTCAGGCCTGATTCAAAGCCCACTGAAGTCAATGGAAAGATTCCCATTGCTTCAGTGGGGTTTGGATCACTTCCTTTACTTGCTGCTGGTATTAACCTACGAGAGAGCATTGATTCCCTAAATGATGGGAATTCCTCCTCCCAACAGGTAATTTCAAGGATCCAGAGAAGGACATTTCACTTCCTCTCTCCTCTTCAAGTAACTGCTTTCCCATCTCTCCTCTCACCCTCTTGCCCTTCCCTGGAGTCTATCAAGGCAGGACTGAAGGCTCTGTGATTTTAGCTCAGTTCTGAGAAGTTCTGTTCCTGAGGGCCAGCTTGATCATTGACAGGGCCCCAAGGAAAGGTGCAGCCCCTCGCTGGCAGAGATTTGTTGCCCCACCAGTCTTTTGTCTGTTTTGATGGCAAGTTCTTTGAAGCAGGGGCTGTCTCTCACTTTGTGTTTGTACAGCGCCTAGCACAATAGGGCCCTGATCTCAACTGGGGCTTCCAGGCTCTACTGGCAGAACAATAGCCTAGCAGCGTAAGTACAGGTCTAAGCGGCAGGGGATCTGCAGTCATAGAATCATAGAATCTCAGGGTTGGAAGAGACCTCACAAGGTCATCTAGTCCAACCCCCTGCTCAAAGCAGGACCAATCCCCAACTAAATCATCCCAGTCAGGGCTTTGTCAAGCCTGACCTTAAAAACCTCGAAGGATGGAGATTCCACCACCTCCCTAGGTAACCCATTCCAGTGCTTCACCACCCTCCTCGTAAAAAAGTTTTTCCTAATATCCAATCTAAACCTCCCCCACTTCAACTTGAGACCATTACTCCTTGTTCTGTCATCTGCCACCACTGAGAACAGTCTAGATCCATCCTCTTTGGAACCCCGCTTCAGGTAGTTGAAAGCAGCTATCAAATCCCACCTCATTCTTCTCTTCTGCAGATTAAACAAGCCCAGTTCCCTCAACCTCTCCTCATAAGTCATGTGCTCCAGACCCCAAATCATTTTTGTTGCCCTCCGCTGGACTCTCCAATTTTTCCACATCCTTCTTGTAGTGTGGGGCCCAAAACTGGACACAGTATTCCAGATGAGGCCTCACCAATGCCAAATAGACGGGAATGATCACGTCCCTTGATCTGCTGGCAATGCCCCTACTTATACAGCCCAAAATGCCGTTAGCCTTCTTGGCAACAAGGGCACACTGTTGACTCATATCCAGCTTCTCATCCACTGTAACCCCTAGGTCCTTTTCTGCAGAACTGCTGCCTAGCCACTCGGTCCCTAGACTGTAGCAGTGCATGGGATTCTTCCGTCCTAAGTGCAAGACTCTGCACTTGTCCTTGTTGAACCTCATCAGATTTCTTTTTGCCCAATCCTCTACTTTGTCTAGGTCCCTCTGTATGCTATCCCTCCCCTCCAGCGTATCTACCTCTCCTCCCAGTTTAGTGTCATCTGCAAACTTGCTGAGTCCACGCCATCCTCCAGATCATTAATGAAGCTATTGAACAAAACCGGCCCCAGGACTGACCCCTGGGGCACTCTGCTTGATACCAGCTGCCAGCTAGACATGGAGCCCTCCCCAGCTCTTCCTGTGCAATGATGGGCAAATCACGACACCTCTCAGATTACTACACCTTATCTGCAATACAGGGCTAATGCGATTGATCTGGCGTGCACGCCCTTCTCTTTGCCATGGTCTCTTTGCACTTTGCAGGGAGGCCAAATTCACGAACAATGTGCATGAAGCGTTTTGCGATCCTGGGGTGGAAAGTGCTAGAGAAGTCCTTATTAACGCTGCGGTGCCCGCTGAGTGTGTGAGCGTGTTTCCTCACTGGTCTAGGGGTCCCCAAGGAGACAGTTGTATTGCTGGTCCTCGGGACAATAAGCACCAGCCTTAAGAGTGTTTAATGGGCACTGGAGTGAGGCCATCCACCCCTCTCTGGATTTATCGGGGCCTGTCTCAGGATGGGTTGGATACCTGTGTGCTTGGTTTTGACCTTGATTTTGGCCTTTGGGATTTAAAACTGCTGCTGAATGTTCCGGTTCTCCTTCTCTTCCCAGCCTGCCCCGATGCCCTGTTTAACGAACTGGTGAAATCTCGTGCGGCCAAAGTCATCAAGACCCTGACGGAAATCAACATAGCCTTCCTTCCCTACGAGTCCCAGGTGAGTCCAGGACAGGGCAAAAGAGCAGCGATCAGCCTAGGACGCCTTCCCTAGGAGACCCCGACTGGCACGGGGGGGTTGGAAAGGAAAATGTTCTAGGTTCGCTAGCTGGGGGCTGTGGCTCCATGGGGTTTGCTCTGTAGCTCAGCCTTGGGTTCCCTGGAGGAGGAGAGTTTTTGGAACAGCCTAAAATGAGACATTAAATTACTATCCCCCTTTTCCCAGGGCTGGTTCTTTACCTCCTGCCCTGCTCTCTCAGCCCCGTCTCCTTCGATTATTTCTCAGGTCTGATCCTCGGTTGTGTCTTAACCCTGTGCTCCACCCCCACCCCATGCTATCGCCTGTCATTGGCTGTCTCCTTGGGTACCACCAGGGATGGGCCAATGAGTCCAGGGCACAGGAGGGGTGAAACTTTGTGCCATCTGTTGGGGAGCAGGCCCTTGCGCTGTTGGGGGTGGCCCACGTGACTAGGACCAGATGGCAGTCAACCGTCAGAGCCATTAACTCTTTAAATCCCAAGGGTTGCAGAGATTTGCCTAGCTGGCCAAACCAAGTGTGCCCCCGGAGAATTAACCTGTGCCAGCAGCTGACACTAGGATTGGCATCTGCTTATCGTGGGGTTGTTGGCAGGGACAGCCTTAGCGGTACTGGCCCCCTGGGTGCAGAAATCATTTGGTTTCCCCTCCCCTCCAAGCCAGCTTCTCCTGCTGCAGGGAAAGGATGGACTTGTGCTTCGCGTCTCCTGCTCTGCCTGCTCCCGCTGCCAGCTTGGGGGTGGGTGTTTACACGGAGAGGTTGATGCTAAGGAGAGAGGCAGCACGGTCTTGGGGCCGGGGCGCTGGGTTGGGAATCAGGAGACTAGAGACCGGATTCCGTCCGCCCAGTGACCTGCTGAGTGACCTTGGGCGAGTCTCTGCACCTGTTCCCTCTGCCTTGGGAGGCCGGGATGTGTCTCTTCCTGGGTATGATTGCGTGCGATGCCCCTGGGAGGCCCAGCGGGTAACTGGCAGTCCGGGGAAGTGAGCTGACGTGGCATTAAGCCATCTCTGTGTTCTCTCGCTTCTGAGCTGAAATGTAGCTAAGCACAGAATCACCCATCCCCTCTAGCATCCCACCCTGCCCCCCTCGGCCAGAGCTTTTGGAGGGGGCCTTGTGGCTGTCTGACTCAGTTTCTGCAGTAGGAGGATTCTCCCGCAGCTCGAACCAGGGCTTTTATGGTCCCATTACCCTTGCAGCAGCATAAAAGGGGCATACGCAGAGGGAAAATTCCTCACTCCGAGTCTGTACAGCGCCTAGCACACTGGGGCCCTGATCTCAGTGAGGGTCTCTGGGCAGCGCTGTACTATAGCTAATAATACTGGTTGTAGGTGAGCTGCTGCAGTGAGATTTGCTGAGGTTCTGTCATTAGGATTTCAAATGTCTTTAGAGAGGGGCCTGAGCCGTAACTCCAGGGCCAAACATCCCTAAGCTCTGGGGGTGTGTGAAAACCACATGCAAACCCAGATCCACCTTTTGCAAACAGCCCCTCTCTTTATAACAGGCTCAGGCCAACCCCTGGATCCAAACACCCTTTGGGAGGTTTGAAACCTGGACCCAGACCTGACCATTCTTTCTCGGCTTTGGCTGTCCGAGCCCTGTGTGCCTGGGCCCCCATGCCGTGGTGCTTTATTGTTGCCGTGGGTAGGCCCTTCTCTGGCATGGGCAACATATTGCAGGGGACCCAGGCAGCCGCCTTGCTATGGCTCTGAGCTGGCACAGGGGTAGTGTGACCGCTGTCAGGGAATTCATGGGAATTTCCAGCCAGCTGCGTCTAGTTAAACAGGAGGCTTGGCTGAGAGTGGCAATGATCTATGATCCCTTCCTCTGGGGCTGTCCTCACCCTCTGCTCCATCCCTCTTTGCCGGCTGGACCCCGCAGTGGCTGTTTTGATTGCCCATCAGCCCACTGCTGGCTGTTGGTATCCAGCACCATCGTCGGGTACGTTGGCATTAGGCGACGACTTTGCTTTTGATGCAGCCCTGGAGATGCTTCTGTGATGGCCACTGGCTTGGCCGATACACTGAACTGGGGCCCTCGAGAACCAAAAGCATGAGCTGCTAAATCTCCTGGGGTGGCACGGTAACCTACCCTCAGTGGACTGGGCACAGAGGGAGACTCGTAACACGCGTGGAGATGGCTGGCAGGGGCGGTGCCATGTCAGACTAGGAGAATTAGCTGGCATCAGCCTCCTAACAAATCTTTATAGTGGTAGGCCCAGGTAAGGTCCCCTTCCCTGCACCCCTTCATTGTGCCTTGGAGACGGGGAGACCCCTCCCAGCAATAAACCAGCGTCATTCCATGAATCATCCAGCAGGGAGCACACATCAGTGTCCCGGGCCTGCCCCACACCTCCCCCAAGCCCGTACGTGTGGTGCGGTGCCTCGGCCAGTACCTGTCTCCAGCCTGCTTGTGTTTGCACCAAGCCCCAATTGTAGCCCAGTCACCAAAGACTTTTGAAGGGGACTTCGTCACGTGAGCGTAACAGGCCAACGAGTCACTCAGGCATTCGACTCAACTGAGGGGGGCCGCTGGGGAGGGATGAGGTGTGGGGAACAGGTTTGGACCGTGCAACTCAAACAAGCTGCCTTGGGCCTGGCTCTGGGGAAAGCTGACAACCCCCCATGCTTTTCAGGGTGAGTAGAGGTGAGCTACAGCATCCCTCCCACTAGCCCCCCCATCGCAGGAAACCTGGTGCTTGTGCCCCAGGCTGTGCTGAGAGTGCTCTGGCTGTTGGGTTTCCCTGCAGACGGGAACCAGTAAGGGTTGGGTGTTGCAAAGTGCTGTACGATGCCTGGAGTCAGACAAGAATTAAAAGGAGCATTGCTGTAGATGGGAAGCTGTATTGCCTTGTGGGTAGAGCAGTCAGCGGCGACTCAGGCGACCTGGGTTCTGTCCCCGGCTCTGCCTCTGGCCTGCTTGGGCAAATCTCTTCATCATCCGGTGACTCAGTTTCCCCATCTGCAAGATGGGGATAATGACGCTGGCCTCCTTTGAGATCTACTGAGGAAAAGTGCTCTGTAAGAGCTTGGTACCATTATCACTAGACGTGGGACACGCGGTAGCCCTGTCTTCTCTAGCCGTTCCTTGGGTGCTCCTGGTGTTGCATTCACATTTAAGCTCAACCTCTGCCATTCCCATCCCCTCCAGGTTTACTCCTTGGATTCTGCCGACTCTTTCCAAAGCTTCTACAGTCCCCACAAGACCCAGTTGAAGAACCCAATGCTGGAACGCCTGGCAGAACAGATTGCCACCCTGTGTGCCACCCTGAAGGAGTACCCAGCTGTCCGATACCGAGGGTAAGGCTGTGCCCGTGGGGTGGTCTGAACTGGAGGCTTCTCCTCAAAGTATCTATTCATTGAGATCCCCACCTTACACCTCCCCAATTGGACAGGGCTGGAATTACTTCCTGTCATTGGCTGCTTCTCTGGAGTAGATCAAAGAAGTACCAGAGTTGCAGGCTATTGTCCCTTTCTCCTCCTGGCCGAGTCCTTCTTCACTTCCATTTCCTTCATGGCAGTTCCCATCTGTTCCCTGCTCAAAATCCTTCCTTCCTGGTATACTATCCCCACCCAAGCACAACCCCACTTCCGCCGCCTCAGACACAGAGGAAGGAGAGTGCATCGCCCCCAACAGCTGAGACTATGGTCCAGAAGTGGGGCGGGGAAGGTGCCGGGAAGACAGCAAGTGCTCTCCAAGGAGAGGTGGGGAGAGTGGAAAAAGTCTGCTAAAGCCACGTATGCTTGACAGGCCTGGTCAGAGCCCCATCCAGCCCACAGCTTCTCCGTGTGCCCTCCCAAGGTTTTACATGGAGGCTGGCTCCGTGAGGAGCATGAGAACTATGGTCCACACAGCCATTCTCCTGTCTTACTTCTCCCACGTGGGCCCTGAGCGCTGCAATTCTTGGACATTAGAAGCTGCTGAAATGGTCTGATTTAAGATATCTACATGTCTGGGGTTTTTTTTTTGCCAAGCTCCCTCATATAATCAACACTCCTCATAGGCTGGAAGGCGCATGAGGAATGAAATGACTTTACACCTTTCTTTCCCTTCCTCCATGCTAGAGATTACAAAGACAATGCCATGCTGGCCCAGCTAATCCAGGACAAACTGGACGCCTACAAGGCTGACGATCCGACCATGGGTGAGGTGAGTTCGGGCTGCAGGGTGCTGGATACTGGCCGTAGCACTTAGAGCAGCAGGAGTTCATGAAACTGCTGATGCTCTGACTCTTGGTTTACCTTTGAACCTGTCTGTGTGCAAGAGCCTCCCACGTCCCAGTAAGAGGAGAGGTTTCCGGTACACGCAGAAGGAAGACCACTGTAATCTTAGATGATTCACAACTATTTACATTAGGGCAGCATCTAAAAGCCCAAAACCAAGATCAGGGGCCCAGTGTGCTAGACAAGGTAGGCACATAGTCCCTGCCCTGAAGCGCTTACAGTCTAAATAGAGAGGATAGTCAAAGCCTGGGAGGGGAAGCAGACACCGAGTTGAAGGGCCCAGCCCAGAGTCACACAACAAGTTAGCCGCTGAGCCAAAAAATAGAACCCCTTGGCCAGGGCCTTAACCACTAGCCTCTCAAGTTCTTCTGGCGGGTTGTATGGCTTGGCTGACGGGAAAAGCCAGTCCCCCTTTTAGTGCACATCAAAACTGAGCCCTTGGTCAATACGTTCAGCCTAGACACGAACTCGGATCACCTACTGCTGTGCATGTGCATAGAGGCTCCGCCTAGAGCCCTCTGCGGGTGGCGCTCCCACAGTAGCAGCACAGAGAGCTCTCTGGTTCCCGGGGTTCCCTTAGCATCAGCAGGGAACAGTGTCCTGGCACATGCTGTGAGCAGGGCCCTTGCACCATCTCCTGCTCTACCCCAGGACATTTGGCTCAGAACAGGTGCAAACACCCCCAATGAACAGGGAGTTCCGTATTTGCTTCCGAAGTGGAACGTATCTAGCGTTGCTTTAAGCTTGTGCATAAAAACAAAAAAAATCAGGCTGGAGAAGGACCATTCCGATCATCTAGGCCGAGCTCTGTGTTCTGGAGTAGAGCTTCCCCCAGCGGTTCCTGCATCCGTCCAATAACGTATGGCTGAGCCGGAGCACATTTCAGCAAGTGACCTCTGATTTCCACCGTAGTGATTCGAATCGATGGAGAATCCACAGTGACAATGATTTGCTCTTTGTTTTGGCAGGGTCCGGACAAAGCTCGCTCCCAGCTCCTCATTCTGGACCGGGGCTTTGACCCCTCATCTCCTGTGCTGCATGAACTGACTTTCCAGGCTATGAGTTACGACCTGCTGCCCATCGAAAATGATGTCTACAAGTGAGTCCAGTGGAAACAGCCCAGGAGATGCAATACACAATACACCTTCATCCCTACAGCTCTGGCAGGTCCCAGCCTGATGGATCCTTGTAACGGGGTTCACACTGCACCCCGAGTCAGGGACACTTCAGTCTGGTGCAACACCCGTGCTCTTTATTCTCAGAAGGTTTCCCATTGCCAGTTCCCAACTATATACAGGATTTACAGCTACTTTGCCTACCACAGGCCTGGCCAGCAACAGACTAGGCAGCTCCCATTTCCTTCTGTGCCTGACCTCTCTCTTCCCCTCTCCCCATTTTTCCCTGGCTTCCTCCCAGCCTTTATAGCTCTGGGCTAGGAAGATTGGCAGGTGCAGCCAGTAACCAGGCAGGCACAGTGCTATCCACCCAGCCCCAATCCATCCCCCTTGATTGGGGCTGGAGTGGCAGGAGCTGATTAAGGGCTTCTCAACCAGAAGGGCTGCTGGTGGGTGCTAATTTTTCCCTGTGGGTGCGCCAGCCCCAGAGCACCCATGGAGTCGGCGCCTATGTTCTGTGGCATGCGCTGGTACCAAGGCACTGAAGAGTCACCACTGGGCCCTGGGAGTCCATCTTGTGTGAAAGATGCACTGGCTTGTCTCTCCTCTGTCTGGTCTGGGGGAGGGAAGGTGCTAGAGGGGATGAGGTTATCTCCATCAAAAGCAGGAGGTGATGTGTGTTTCCCCCCCCACTGTCAGTTTTCTTGCCATGTGACGCTCCCTGCTCTTTTCTCCAGGTATGAAACAAGCGGCATCGGAGAGGCCCGGGTGAAGGAGGTTCTCCTGGATGAAGACGACGACCTCTGGATCACCTTGCGCCACAAGCACATTGCCGAGGTGTCCCAGTGAGTGCTTGACCCTGTTCCACGTGCCTGTGGGTGGGACAGTCAGTCACCCTTCCTCCGCGCAGGGTCAGGCATGTACTTAAACAAGGGTGGAGTTATTTCCACTGGCAAGATGAGGAGCAAAGGCAGGCGCTGGGCGTGCGTTTCAGTACAGCTCTGCCAACACCCCTCAGTCCTGACCTGACTCTGTAGTCTGGTCCTAGACTCCCACAGCTCAGCCAGTGCCCTTCAGTCCCCTCTGTAGTCTGGTCCCAACCTAACCGGGCTACACTGCTGTTTTTAGTGCACTAGCTTGAGCAGGGCTCGCGGGTCTGTCCACCCACGTGGACGGCCCCTAGCAGAGACAAAGAGCAAAGCCACCAGTCTTGTTTGCCTGGTGTCCTGTGTCGGGAGGATTTGGGCTGCAGTGCTAGGGAGGGCACACACCAGTGCTGCACCTACTGCCCCACAGACCATAGCAGCTCTGAGACTTATGGCCAAACTTCCCTCTCGTTCCCCAGCCAGTGCAACTCAACCCTGCTGTTTCGCTGTCTGCGTGCGGACCCCTTCCTGTGATCACTGGCCATCCCCCGCATACAGGGAGCGCAGGGCCTGTGGAGCGGAGCAGGAAGCACAGCACAGGATTAACCTTTGGCTGCTGCATGTGTGTTGTTGCAGTCATGGGTAGAGTAACACTATACACTGTGCCCAGAGCCCCCAGAACTTTGCAGCCCTCTCCCTTCCCCCATCCTATCGGCAAACCCCAAACCTGCAGACCCCTTCCCACCTCTCCGCCGCCCTCCAGCTCAGCAAGTGACATGAGAGGGGGAGGAAGGCTCTGTACTCGTATGGTGCATCTCTGCCTCCTGGAAGCTTTGTCTGGTGCAGTCTGCGGCCTGCCTGCCATGTGCTGAGGGCCCTGTAGGCTTTGCTGGCTGGGGATGGACGTGAGCACATGCTTAAAGTTAAGCTGAATCGGGGTCTCACTTACTGCTGCAGATGGACCCATCCTAGGACAGGGCGTGGATTCCTAAGCCCTTGCTTTCAACCCTGCCCTCCCCCGGCAAGCCCCAGTAACGCACAGGGAGGCTGTGGAAGGCTAGAGAGAGGATGTGGGTGAAACTGCAGGGGACAGTGTGCATGGGGACAGAGCAGATGGCTGATCATTGTGCCCCCTTCTTTCCAGGGAGGTCACCCGCTCTCTAAAGGAATTTTCTTCCAGCAAGAGGATGAACACAGGCGAGAAGGTGATGCCATGGCTCGTGTGGGAACCGGCTCCCGCTAACCGACCCCCTTGTGCACTGGAGCGGTCTGCTAGAGACAGTCACAGGGAATGAGCAGGGGCCAAAGGGGAGGCTAGGTTCTCCATGGAAGCTTGAAGCTCAATCCCACAAGGCCCTCAAATTCCTGGGCCCTTTTAGAAACGAGGGAGAGGGCAGCCGTCCATCCATGTTATTTAGAGAGACTCAAAATGCTGATAAACTCCCTGAGCGCCAGGTGTGTGGGGGGGAGGAGAGAAAGGGAGCAGCTGTTTCTCCTCTGAGGCCATCAACATCACATTCTAGCCATACAGGATTTGCCCTACAGGATGCAATCAGTGCTCCATCACTCCCAATATCCTGCATCAGCCAGGGGACAGTACCAGACTCTTAGGGACATAGGAATGCCAGACTGGATCAGACCCGAGACCCAACTAGTCCAGGATCTTCTCTCTGATGGTGGCCAGCACCAGCTGCTTCAGAGGAAGGTGCAAGAAGCCCGGCAGTAGGCAGTTCTGGGAAGGTTTCCTCCTGACCCCCACTAGTTAGAGTTTGGCTCTGAAGCATGAAGGTTTGTATCACGTGTTCTTTTAATATCCTTCGGAGGATCTCGCACTCCATATTAATATCCAGTCCCTGCTGAGCTCTTGGCCTTGATGAGAACTGGTGGGAAAGGAGAAAAAACCCTGTCCCCAGCCAACTGTGCAAGATTGCATTTGGATTTGGGGGTGTGTGTGTGGGGGGGAGAAATGTTCCCCCACCTCCTGAATCCCCTTTCTCTAGTATTGGTAGCTACAGCTCTTATTACCGCTCATAAGGTTAGCCAGCCCAGGAGGAGACTTGGGGCCATCCTGTCAACCGCCCCCCTGCCCGCCCAAGAGCCCTGCATTTGAACAACTGCTGAGAGAGTTACAAGGCAGGAGGTGTGATGCTCCCATGGGTGCCTTCTTTCCTGGCCTTCCTCCCTACGATGGCAAAGGCACAACAGGGGAAGTCATGCCCTCTCCTTTCCTTGCAGACCACTATGAGGGACCTGTCCCAGATGCTGAAGAAGATGCCGCAGTACCAGAAAGAACTCAGCAAGGTAAAATGAATGAGGAAAACGTGCGGCTGCTAGCAGAAAGAAATCTGGGCATGAGCACCCTTCCATGTCAAATGTCTAACGCCGGCCTGCTTCCTTAGGCTAAGGCAACAGTTCTCGCCGGGAAGTCTGTGGGCCAGCAGTGATCAGAGTAGCCCTTGCTGGTGGTCCCTAGAGAGAATTCTGATAAGGACCCACTGGTTGGTTGAGGGGCAGGGGAGAGAGGGTCTACATAGGAGGCTGGGCAGGGAATTGTCCTCATGCAGAAGGCAGTGGCTGGAAACCACCTTGCTAAATTTCTACATTATTATTACAATAGAGTTAGAGGTCTCCACTGAGCTCAAGGGCCCATTGTGCGAGGATCTGTACAGATATAGAGTAGGAGACAGTCCTGGCCCCAAAAGAGCTTAAAAATCTAAATAGAGGAAACTGAAAACTGGCCAAGAAGAAAAGTGACATGCCCAGGGCCACCCAGCAGGTCAGCGGGGGAGCTGGTTCCAAAACCCAGATCTCCCATCTACGTCTTAGTCTACAACCTGTCCGGTGTCGTTCATTCTCCTGGAAAAAGGTGAGGCGGGGGCTGGGAAGGAGGAGGAAAAGGAACCACCATGTTTGCTTTAGCAAAATAACAGAGCAGCTGGAGATCCCAGACTTGTTTTTCCAGCCATGATGCGGTTCAACACAGCACAGCACGGCGTACATCAACAAGGACATCTCTAGTGTCACAGCTGGAAATGGATAGTTTTCGCAGAGCCCATTTTCTACACCGTGCCCCGTGCTTGAGAGAGCGGAGAGGGAGGCTGGGGAGCGGGCGTGGCAGGGCAGGGGTATGCTCTTGAAGTCTATTCACACATACCCAAATACAGGGCCAGCTCCGCCACAGGTATCGATCAGTGCAGTTTCTCAACAGCCGGGGCTTTGGTCCGCTGAGCCAGTTTTAAGCTCTGGGAAACCTACTGCTGCTGCCACTGCTAGGCCCGGGTCTGTACCTCTTGTGTCTCCTTAGTACTCGACTCACCTGCACCTGGCTGAGGACTGCATGAAACACTACCAAGGCACCGTGGATAAGCTCTGCCGCGTTGAACAGGTCCTGGTCTCCTCTGTCCTCCTTTCTTCACACTCCCTCTGGCACCATGAGCGCCCCGCCCCGTGCAGTCACTGCCAACTCAAACGCAGCCTTGGAGCCCAAAGATCCTGCAGACCCCAGGGGAGAATCTCCCCAGGGCTGTTCTTGGGGAGCCTCGGCTTGGTTTTAGTGCCGTGCTGCCTGGTCTCGGCGTGCTTGATGCTCAGTTGCAGGCTGTGCCAGGTGGGAAGGAGAGACTCTCTCTAGAGGCAGGTGCAAATGGGCCCTCTGTCTAGCTTTAAACTAGTCTCTCGCCTCCCCACACCCAGTAAAGGGGCAGGGTCACTGGAGACTCTCCCCTCTATTGGAGAAACCCTCAGGCCTAGACCCTGGTGCTGTAGAGAAGGGGCCTGTTCTGGGCAGAGTGTTCCTGTCTCCATGACCTACCCAGAAGGGTAGGGGGCTTTCATCCGTCACCAGCCCAGGTGTGTTACCGGACTGCCACGGTCCAAACCCTTCTGTCAGGTAAGCCTGGGGCTGACGTCTGCACCGCCCGCTCCTTGGAAGAGCGACAGCCTCACTTGGTTGGGGTGGAGATTTAGCTTTCGCCCACCACCTGCTTAGCCTCCTGCTCGCTTCCTCCAGCCCCAGTGATCCACCTGCATCGTCTAGATCGGTTTCAGTTTCAGGGCCCTTCACAAGGGAAAAGGCAAAATCACGCTTTAGCTTCTCCCTTTAATCTAGGCAGGGAGGCGCTCAGAGCCCTGCTCTGCTCCTTGCACACTGGTAACTGGGTTTAAGTCGGCCTAAGGGAGTCAGAGCCCAGCTTCCACATGCCCCTCGGACGCTAACCCAGAGGCTCCGCATGGTGGCTTGCAGCCTGGCCCTGGGAAGGACTCCAGGGGTAAGAGATAATGAGTGTGTACGTTCTCTGCAGGACCTGGCTATGGGCACTGATGCCGAAGGGGAGAAGATCAAGGACCCCATGAGGGCCATTGTCCCAATCCTGCTGGATGCGAACGTCAGCACCTACGACAAGATCCGTATCATCCTGCTCTACATCTTCCTGAAGAACGGTAGGGGGGAGAAACTGCTGAGGGGGTAGGGGATGGGCGGGGGGGGGGGGGCTCCTCTGGGCACAGGCAAATGGAGAAAGACCAGGGGAGGGAGGAAGGCGATAAGCTGCAAGCAGGGGGCGGGGGGGAAAGAACAGAAGGAAAGTGGTGGGGCCAGAGCTCTTCAGACGTGGAGCCCAGGAGAACAGGCCACTGCAGGTGGCTGTGAAGGGCTCAGACAAGGAATTGGAGCTCCTTGCCTGCTCTTCTACGGCATGGGTAAATCATGCACTGGGCACACTGATTTACACCCGCAACCCACAGACATCGTTAGCCTGTGCCTAGGACATCAACTGCACAGATTATTAGTGTCTCAGACTGCTCACCTGAATAGTGCTCACTCTTCGAATAATGCTCTGACACTGACTAGCACGTCACCTTCTGGCCTCCCGGCATGGGGTAACTGTTCCCGCACAATGCAGCCTTCCCACGAGGCTGTTGCCATCCCCTGCCTCCTCCTTTTACAGATGGAGGAAACGGAGGCATGGCGAGGCGAAGTGATTCACACACAGTCACCTCGCAATTCAGTGGCACAGCTGGGAATCCCCCCAGACCACCTAGCTTCCTGAGTTGGCGCTATGCTGTAGGACAGAGGTTCTCAACCAGGGGTCCGGGACCCCCTAGCAGGCCGCAAGCAGGTTTCAGGGGGGCTGCCGAGCAGGGCAAGCACTCACCGGGGCCTGGGGAGAAAGCCGAGGGCCCTGATCCCTGCCACCTGGGGCTGAAGCCTGAGCAATGTAGCTTCACGGGAGCCTCTGTGGCCTGGGGCCCCAGCCAATTGCCCTACTTGCTACCCGCTAATGCCGGCCCCGGCTTTTATATGCAGAAAAGCAGTGGTGGTGGCACAGGTGAGCCGTGGAGTTTTTATAGCACGTTGGAGAGGCCTCAGAAAGAAAAAGGTTGAGAACCCCTGTTGTAGGAGATGCAGAACCAATGCACAGAACTGCAGGCCTTTAGGGCCGCGAGCGGCTCGGAGGGAGGGAAGTGATGGAGTGAAAGTGGGAGGGAAGATGGGATTGGAGCAACAGCAGCTTTCATGTGTTGAGGGAGGAGCCTCATGATTGAGGCTTCCTGCTGATGATTGATGGGTGGTGACCTCGGACCCCAGGCCAGGAGAAGGGTTTCCGTTTGGGAAGCTGTTCCCCGTTTGCATTCCTAGGGATCACCGAGGAAAACCTGAACAAACTGATCCAGCACGCTCAAATCCCACCGGAGGACAGCGAGATCATCACCAACATGGCCCACCTCGGCATGCCCATCATCACAGACGTAAGCACCCAATCGCCCCCTGCTGAACCAGAACTTCCAAGTCCCTTTGTGCTACACTGGGCATCAGCCCCGCCCAGGCATCGCTTGACTGGCCAAGAGACCTCCAGCGATAAGCAATGCCAGACCGTGACTGGCTCTGGTTCCCAACTGGTCACAAGCTGTGGGGTCTATTATCACCCTCCCGCTGACCAGCCTGGATTAGGGTTAGCCATTATTGGTAGATACCAGCAGGAGGCCACTAAAGTGACAGCGGAATTCTTATTAGCTTTGGGATTGTAATTAAATCCAAAATGGCTGGTGCGGACGGATCTCTACAGAAGCCGGGGAGGAGGGAGTGAATGCACTTACGTAACAAGGGAGAATTAGCGAGTCTGGGACCAGCTAATGCTCTCATCTCTGGGTCATTGGCTGTGGAACCAGCATGACTGGACCTCCCTTGCAGATGGTGATGAGACTGGCCCAGAGCAAGCATGGCCCAGGCAGAGGAGTGCAGACTGCCTCAGCAAATTGCTGGAGGAAGGGACTGGCACCAGGAGTACGTCTAGTGGGGAAACTGGAGGCTCCTCTAGGCTCCAGAGCCGAGCCTTCCTTTTAAAGGACTCTCTGCATGTGTCATTTGTGTCCAGTCTACCTTGCGTCGCAGGAGCAAGCCGGAGCGGAAGGAGCGGATCAGCGAGCAGACCTACCAGCTCTCACGATGGACCCCGGTTGTGAAGGACATCATGGAGGTAAATCATTGAGGAGCGTAGGGACAGTGAGGTGGGGGGAAGGGAGGAGTGTTGCTAGTGGAGTGCTTTGGGGCAGGGACTGTTTTTGTTCTGTGTTTGTAGAGCCCAATAGGGTCGGGTCCATGCCTGCTCCTGAACACTACATCAAAACAAATGGATAAAGAAATTCACCTGCTTCCAGGACCACATGGTCCTTCACAACCTGCACTGTGTGGGCTGCATCCCTCAGTTCAGCGAGCAGGACAGCACGCGACACGCCGATCTAGCGAGAGGCCCTTCTGTTCCATTTAAAATTGCATTTATGGAGACATACAGAGCGAGGTGGAGCTCTGGGTGCACCCCATGTCTGAAATCCTGCCCCCAAGCTCTGGCCTCTGTGAGCTGGTCACCCTGCGTCCCTGGGCTCTGGTTTCACATGGCAAGGGTGGTGCCATGGTGGAGCAGGGTGAAGTGGGGAGGGGGAAGGAAACACATTTACTCAGTTCCCCCAAGGAACAGATCAGAGTTTCTGATCCTGCCTGGTGCAGAGAGCAGCACTGGGTTTGAACAAAGACGTTTTCCGATCTCACCTTCCAAGGGCAATTGCTGTAATAATACACCGACTCTCCGATCTCAATGGTGCAACCTTGGCAGGTGAACTGAGGCCAGGCTGTTCAGTGTGGGAGAGGGGTTCATTTCTCTGTAATGCAGTTTAGGAAGGACCTTTGCCTGCGCTGCCACCTAGTGGAAAAAAAGAACAGGAGTCCTTGTGGCACCTTAGAGACTAACATATTTATTAGAGCATAAGCTTTTGTGGGCTACAGCCCACTTCTTCGGATGCAAAGAAGTGAACATATATTGAGGAGACTGTGTGTGTATATATATCTCTCTCTCCTCAATATATGTTCCATTCTATGCATCTGAAGAAGTGGGCTGTAGCCCACGAAAGCTTATGCTCTAATAAATGTGTTAGTCTCTAAGGTGCCACAAGTACTCCTGTTCTTTTTGCGGATACAGACGAACACAGCTGCTACTCAAACTAGTGGCAAAAGACAGCCCTGGAGAGGAACACAGCCGTGCCGTGTCTTTGGCGAGATGGGTGTGTCCCCTCTGACAGATCCTGCATCAAACACGACAAGGTTTTAAACTATTTACAAAGTCTAAAGGAGGGAGCTGGAGCCCAGAGCAAAATCCGGGCGTCAAACTTTGCAGCTCAGCCCCATTTCTATTAGGGCAAATGGATCCTGGACAAAGAGCCAGATCTTAGACCAATGCCTCCCCTGCGTGTCCATGGGATCTTTAGGCTGGTTGAAGAGGATTAAACACTAGTACTTAGGGTTCAGAAGAAATTTCCCCCACCCCACTCAGATTATGCCATAACTTCCCATGCCAGAGTTTTACACTTCTCTCTGGTGCTAGCCACGATCGGAAACGGGATCTGATATTTACTAGTAACCCAAGCCTCATGCAACAGCACGTGTGTGTAAATCCTCCCCAAATGGTTGAGAACTTAAACTGGATGGGATCAGACTGCAGATCCCAGGGATGGTTCAGCCTGGTGCTGTTCTACACAAAAAGTGCTCTCAGCTCTGCTTGTAGCGGTTTCCATCACTTGACACTGACAGACACTTGAGACTTCCAGTTTGGGGTTATTGTTTGTGCTGATGTGTGAGTGGCATGTGAGGGGCTACATGTGTTTGGGGTTGTGTATGCTGGTCATATTGTTGTGTGGCTGGGGAAGGTTGTACTGGGAGATTTGCGTGGTTGGCAGGTAGGCCAAGTAATCTACCAACTATGCAGTCTCCCTCATACAACCAATGAAATTGTTGCATGCAAATGAGCTGTATAGTAAGGGTGGAGACTGGCTGAGTTACCTCTGATATCACAATAGTCTAGGACTAAGGCGTGTGTCTATGCCCTATATTGTAGCTGGACACCACACAGGTGTGATTTGTAAAATTAAAATGACTGAGAACTTAAAAATTGGACAGCAACAGACTGAAACCTAGCGATGATTGAATGTGGAGATATTCTGAACAGAAAGAGCTCTCAGCTATGCTTGTAGCTGTGTCCATAACTTCACACCAACTCAGATATTCGAGACTTCAGAGCGACACAAATTCCTTAAACCTCATTACAGTATGCAGATTTATTTGTATTACCGTCGCACCTATGAGCCCCAGTCATGGATCAGGGCCCCCTGGTGCTAGGCGCTGTACAAACAGAACAGAAAGTTGGTTCCTGCCCCAAGGAGTTCACAGTCTGTTAGTGAATTGGATAGACCGCTACTGTGATCCAATATATCAACATTTGGGATATTATTGATGCTGCACAGGAGGAAACTTGGTTGGAGGCTAAGAGTGGGGGTGTTTTTATTCCCACATTGAGGGGCAGGGAAGGGTAGCTAATGTTTTATAATGAGGTATGTCAGGCAGAGAAGAGAAGAGGTGCACAGAGGAATCTTGTGCATACAGATCTACGGAGATGAGAAAAATCAACCCACCATTATCTTTGAATGCCAAATAATCGACCTAACAAACCCTTGGTAAGTGCTGTGAATCAACCCAAACCTGGCAGAGCGGAGACAGGGCAGATGCCTATGTTCCTAACTTTGGTTTTATCCCTGAGTGACTCCTCCATCTAGCTCCCACATCAGCCATGCCCCCCCCCCCCCCCCCCGCAACCCCCTCCCAAGTTTTACATCAGTGGTCCTTGCTGAAGGCAATAATGAGGCACTACTCAGCTCTGTGACCCTTGGCTCGGCCCTGCACCAGTATTTGGGGGGAAGGAGGGGGAGGGGATGTATATAAAGAGCAAGTCATCTGAGCAGATGACAATGACTCATTCAGGGTACATGGCACAGCGGGGTTCCTAGCAGGTCATGCTGGGGAGCTGTGCATAATAATTGCCCTGTCAGGCTTAAAGACCCGGTGGGTGACAGGAGATGGCTGTGAACCAGTAGAGACAAGGCTCCCATTCAGGAGCCAAACAGCTGGCTGGCTCCTGTTCTTCCCCCATTGCTCAGTCAGGCGGGACAGAGGCGCCAGGAACTTGCAGGGTGACTCGTCAGTTTTTCAGCCGCCGTTGAAGTGACGGTCCTAGGGATTTGACTGCAGAACGGATTAGTGTGGCACATGGCTTAGGTTTCGGGCTTGCCCTAGGCATTCAGTAGCGACGGCTGCAAGGAGAGTGACTCGCTCATTGGGTTGGCTGGCTAACCCAGGAAGGAGCAGGGAAACGACAGAATCAGACATGCAGGGCTGGATGGGGCCTCAAGTGGGTATCTAGTCCCTCCCCACCTTGGCTGGGGCAGGATTGAGTTACCCAGACTCTTCTATAGCTCAGGGATAGTTGGGCTTTCCTCAGTGGGACAGTTCTTGAGGAATTCTGCCAAGGATCCAGTGGGAAGGGTCCACCCCTTGCAGTGACCTTCACAGCTGGGTCCAGGAAGCTGCCCGATAAGAGGAATTGGAGCTCTGATCCAGACGGTCTCCCATTGGCTTGCCCACTACGTACTGACATCAGGCTCTTCTCTTCCCAGGACACTATTGAGGACAAACTGGACACCAAGCACTATCCCTATATCTCCACCCGCTCCTCGGCCTCCTTCAGTACCACTGCAGTCAGGTAGGTAGAGCCCTATGGAGAGGGGTCCCATGCCCTTTCTGGGAGGAGGTGCACCTTTGAGCCTCATGCCAGCCTTGCCCCTCTGGGCTTCGCTCAGTTTCAAACAGGAGAACTCAGTTAGGCCCCGTCTCATGAGACCTCTCCGCTCACATCACCTTAGTGTCTGAGCCTCCCATGCCGTGATGGATTCTATCCTCCCCACCCGCCAGCATCAGCCCCCTTGTAGAGAGGGGAACTGAGGCACAGGGTGGATAAATGACTTGCCCAACATCACGCAGATAGCATATGGCAGGGCCAGGGACTGAACGCAGGTCTGCTGAGTCCCCACACTGAGCCTTAAGCACAACTTATCTTCCTACGATACCCTGTAAGCCATTCCTGCGCCAAACCTGGCTTGTTCCACACACAGTGTGCTCAATCCTCAGCCAGCAATGCAGCCCCCTTTCCGCAGGCCTAGCCTGGGACAAGACTGAGCTCCTGGAACTCTTCAGTCTGCTGTGTCGACAGGCTCACCAGCTGTGCCTGGTGAACAGGTTAAACCACTTCCTCCCAGCTCTCCATGGGAGAAGACACCTGCCACCAAGCTATTGCCTAGCCAGCCAGGATAACCTGATCACCCCAGGGGAAAAATAAGGGGAGGGAGTAGAGAAAAAGGGAGCCAGAGAGAACAGAGTAACACGTATTAAAGGGTCTGTCGGTATCTAGTTTATCATCATCTACACCCAAAGTCTCTAGCCACATTTCCCCGGAAGTTCTCTTACCTTTCAGACACGGTCAGAGTTTCCAGGCCCAGTTGGTGTCTCATGCTCCCCAATGACAGTACCTTCCTCTCAGGGAGATCCCTGCTCCTGCAGCTGTTTTCCCATGGCACTTCTTCTCACCCCAGGGATGAGCTGGGTCTGGCTTATATAGGCCTAGGCCCTGCCCACTCCCAGCAGGCTCTGAGGGGATTGGTTAACCTGAGTCAGCTGCTTGTGGGTTTTTTTCTGCCCAGAGGTGACATTTCAGGCTGTCACAACATCCCAGAATGCATTGCCCAATGGTCCCCCAGGCACTCTCTCCCCCACTAAGGCACTATGGGATAATTGCTCAGGTTTTCGCAGCGTGCACTGCTACGTACATGATTAGGCAGCAGGGCAGGTGTGGCTGCACTGATATGGGTGAGGGAAGCTGCAGTCTGGACCCAGCTCAACCCTGTTTGTTGTAAACGGGTGAGAGGAGGGGGTCGGGAACTGGCTACAAAAGTACAGGTGTATTTGGCAGGTGGAGAAACCCACAATCGCCCCAGCACCAGCAGCTCACAGGGACTTTGCTTTTGTTTCTTCTGCATTGTTTCCCTTCTGACTCCGTGGGAGTGAGGAGCTGTTCAAAGTGCCCAGAGCAAGGCACAGGGTAGGCGTGCGGGTGTGAGGTATGCCTCGCTCCGGTCCAACAGCGGCCCCCGATGGTCCAGTTCTGAACCCCAACCATCCCCTAGATCTGCCGTTGCACCTCACCACTGTCCTGCATCAGCGCTAGTCCATGGCTGGCATTCGAATCCTGAACCTTTCCTAAACTGGAACACCTAGCGATGGAAACTGCTCTGTGCCTCAGTTTCCCCATCTGTAACAGAGGGATAGCTTACTGCTAATCGAAAAACATTTAAGATCTCTGCATGCAAAGTGGTATAGCAGCACCAAGTTTTATTATTGCTGCCTGTGTTCTAATAATATTTAGCACTTTTAATAAAAACTGATTAACCCTCTCAGCAGCCCCAGGAGGGCAGGCAGCATTGTTAACCTCTCTGCTTCAGTGTGGAGTTCCCTGCTTCATTTTCCCCATAGGTACTGTCACTTATTCAAGACTGGAGAGGGAGCAGAACCCAGGAATCCTGACTCCCGGCCCTGTGCTCAGACACTAGATCTGGGAACAGAACCCAGGAGTCCTGACTCCCGGCCCTGTGCTCAGACATTAGCCCACATCTCTCACCCAGTACTGCCCAGAAGAATTCATCACAGAGGCCTTCACTCTTCCATAGCAATGAGCAGACATAGGAGTCGATGAGCACTGTGCGTAGTGATTTCAAAGCCATCTGAGTGCAGAGACTGTGCTGTTTCACCTTGTTCCCTCCTCCCTTCCCTCTCTAGTGCCCGCTATGGACACTGGCACAAGAACAAGGCCCCCGGTGAGTACAGGGCTGGCCCTCGCCTCATCATCTTCATCCTGGGGGGCGTGAGCCTGAGCGAGATGCGCTGCGCCTACGAGGTGACGCAAGCCAGCGGGAAGTGGGAGGTGCTAATAGGTGAGTGCCGCGGGCGGTCTGGGCAGCGCCATGCACTGCTCCATCGCACTATCTGGCTCCATCCCATGCTTCTGTGTCTCACCCTCTCTCTGAATGCCATTCCTCTCTGTGCCAGAGGCAAGCAGACAAAATCCAGTCTCCAGATGACCGTGTGGGAAGGACCAATGTGGAAAGCTAATTTCCCGCCCTGAGAACATAGGGTTTGCCCCTACAGACCACTGACCCTTTGAATCTGGCATCCTGGCTCTGGCAGTGGCCAATACTTGATGCTTCAGGGGAAGGTGACCTCTCTCGCGCAGCCAATTTTTCAGTGCTACACAAAGGGAGTGGTTGAGTGGGAGGAAAGGGGAATTTCCTTCCTGACCCCTGAAGTGGTCTGTTTTGGCCCTGAAGCATGAGCTTTGATTAATTCTTGTCACACCACAGTGGTTTTTATTGGTCAGAAAATGTATGCATCTCCACAGATCTTCTCCAGGGTAAATGCTTGGAGATGCTGCCAACAGGGCAGCACAGAATGTGTTTATGTCCCAGGGGTAGAGCCAAGAGCCAGCTGGTGGCGGAGGGGTGAGGAGCCACAAACAACTCCAGGGGAAAAGGACTGGCTAATGCATGATGCTGACAGGGAGAGACTGGCCTTTTCCTTGCTGCAGGCCAAGACTGAAGTGCACCATAGGTGCTCTGTGTCTGCCTCTGCTTTGGGTGGGGGCAGATCTGGAATAGCAGAAGCAGGTGTGGGTCCGGTCTGAGGGGGATAAGAGAATCTGCGCCTGGTTCTAGTGAGTGCTTTTAGGCCCCCACATTCCTGAGTATGAAATTCACTCCTGCTGGGTTAGCACGATGTGGCCTTAACACATCACTGCTCAGCTTGACACATACAAAACTTAGGCCCCCTCGTGGATCCTCTAACCAATCCCTCATCTGCTCACTGGATTTTCTCCATTGGAACATGCACTCCTCACTCCGCTTAACCTCTCCTCTGACCCCCGCCGCCTGGTCAGCCACCTCTCCGTGCCGTTCTGTGTCGTGGGTAACGTCAACGTTCTCATAGCAGTGTAATATCTCCCGCTAACGTGCTCTCCGGTCTGCGACTCTGTGATCGTTGCATGTGTGTTTAATGTCCCCCCGACGATGCTGAGTGTCTCTAACCCTTCCTGGATGGCAGCAGTTTACCTCCGGGCCTCCTTGCTAAGCAGGGTTCTGACTAAGGTCTAGTCCATTCGATTCCTTCAAGGTTTCTCTCATATGATCCGGCCCAGCGTCCACTGGAGTCAATGGAAGGACTCCCATTGACTTCAGTCGCCCCAGATTTGGCCTTGGTCCTAATGTGCTTCTTAGAAGCCTAGCAGCTCCGCAGAAATCTGAGGCGAGGGCCGGGGGAGGAAACAGCTGATCGACTGTTGCTGTTGTCTTCATACAACACACCTTGGTTCCCCACGGAGGCCCTGTGGTGACCGCATAAGACCAGCCTCTGAGCTCATGTGTAAATGCACGCGGTGTTGCTCACCCAATCATACATTTACCCCCATCTTTCTCTGTGTCTCTCACTGGCTTTCTCACCCATCCTCACCTGCTGTGTATTATGAATATTAGGCCTAAGTTGGCATGTTCCTTTAATTTATTTCTGTTCAAGAAGTCAGCCCGCCTCTGTTCTCTCACAGGTTCTACTCACATTCTTACTCCCACCAAATTTCTCATGGACCTGAGGCACCCCGACTTCAGGGACTCCACTAGGGTATCTTTTGAGGATCAGGCTCCAACAATGGAGTGAGAGCCAAAGAAACAAAGTAAAAGCAGCTTATTAAAGAAAAGAAACTCTTCCACTCGGAAGGGTTTTCTTTGATTCTTCCGTCACTCTTTTTTCTTTAGTTATTATTATTTCTACTCTTTTTTTTTCCTTTTGTTTTTTGGTTCTTTGATGAGAAAATGCTTGCAGTTCTTACTACCGATTTGAAAATGTGTCCAGCGCCGCCTCCATTAACCCTATACCATGAATCTCTTTTTGGCCAGAACTTGCCGGCATCCTCATGCCATTAGTTACCCATTACGTAGTCATAGAGATGCAGGTGGCAATGGTTCGCTGGCCTTCACTTGACTGGAGAGACGCTTACACTTAAGGCATCTGAGTGGGGAAAGGCCATGAGGTGGACTCACAGACGGTCAGGGTGTGTGCATGGATTTACAGCCCGAGTAAGGCCCAGACAGCACATGCATGGATGTGGAACACGAGCTGAGCAATGTGTAGCCGAATCAACAAAGTCTCCTACATTGGTTCAGAGAGGACATGCATAGCAGATCGGGTGTTAGGACAAACCACGGTTTCCAGGTGGCAGGGGCCACGCAGACTCCTTGTAGCATTCAACAACAGAGTTACATGACTGTTGGATAATAATCACCATCGGACATCAGATGACTGTCCCCGTCTTTCTCCCATCCATTCCACAGGGGAAAGTTGAGGTGTTGCCGTAGCCTATTTCATGCAGCTTTCTCCATCAGGGACTATTTCAATCCTCTAGTGCTAGGGTCTAGATGTGTGTGTGTGTGGGGGGGGGGGTAGATCTGGATGCACAGGGGTTTGTTGGGGGGGTTTGGGTGCAATGGTAATGGGACTCTGCAGGGGGGTCCAGTTGAAGGTGGTTGGAGTTCAGCGAGGGGGTGTCTGGGTGTGTGGGGGGGGACAGAGCTCAGCAGAGGGGTCTGGGTGTGGGGGGTTCAGTGGGGTGGGGATCCAGGTGCAGCTGGTTGGGGCTTAGTGGGGTGGGGATCGGGGTGATTCGTTGGGGTGGTCCAGGTGCAGGGGAAGTAGGGCTCAGCAGGAGGGTCGGGGTTTGAGGGGGTCTGGATGCATGGGGGTTGGGCAGATGGAGGAGCAGCTCCCCATACAGTGATCCCTCCCCCTGCAGCTGAGAAGCGATGGGTGCGGGGGAGGGGGGAGTTTGCAGAGCTTCCTTCAATCTTGGGAGAAATCTGGGGGGGGGTCTGACTTAGCCCTGGATATTGTGCAGGGGAAGAGGAAGTCCCGTCCTCCCCAGCCCAGCCAGGACTAGCAGTTGAATCCAGCACAGGGTAGGAGCCACCAGCCGGGTCTCCCCAGTCCCACCCCCTACCCCACAGTGATTTACCTCTCTGCCGCTGCCCTGGGCACCCAAAACATACTGCTGGGGAGGGTCGCATGACTGCTCTTGTGGCTTCTCGTTGCTTCCCTGCCAGAAAGTCATTTTTCTGCAGGGAAGCAAAGAAATCTGTGGGGGACATGAATTCTGCGCATGTGCAGTGGCGCAGAATTCCCCCAGGAGTAATACATGAGGAAAGAATGAAAGTAGTAGGGGAAAGAATCTTAAAGGGCCCTCCATGCACATGAGTAGAGCAGCACCAGATGGCGCTGACCTGTTTTCTAAAGGGGATGTGACACTGTCTCCCCGCTCCTGTAAATGCTCCAAGTGCCTCAGTTTATTGGAAGCAGCCGGTGAAGGATCAGGTGAACGAGAGCCGCGTTGATGCAGATGTGGCTGGATGCTAATTATTCCTGCCTCTTGCCAGCGAGGTCCTCTTGTCGGCTCCGATCAGCCAAACGCTCGTGTCACTGCGCTGCCACTCTGAGCTGCAGGGCAGAGGCAACGCACCTCTGCCCCTCCCAGCTCTGCCTGCCCTCCATGTCTGTCGCCCCATCCAGTACCTGCTAGGGGTTGTCAGTGTGATTAGCAAGGTGGCCAGGAGCCCAAGGGCTCCCCTTTAGTTTTGTTTAAACTGGATCCGATTGCGGGCCACTCTCACCATCTGAACCCAGAGCCGTGGCCTACAGCGCTCACAAGTCCTTTCAGGCAGTGTCCCAACTTGAATCCAAGCAGCCGCTGTATTAAAGGGCCATTGTCCATGGCCAGAGGTTGGGTGCCAATGTCATTCGGGTGCAAGGGAGAGAATTGGCTTAATTGGCTTTACCAGACCGTATGTTGGCATCCAGGCTCATATTTCTTCAGTGCAAATCCTTTTGGTTCAATTTAAGCATCAACCTCCCTCCTCTCCCCCACTACAAAGTTTGCCAGGCCAAAGCATTTGAAGAGGCCCATTTGCTGCACAAATGCACAGCATGACTCTAAATACATTTGCGTTGAAAAGCGTCCATAGCAGTGACATCTCTTCTGCCTCCCTGGGCTGCTCACCCGGCATGCACTCGAGATGCCAGACTGACTCAGGGTTCCTTGCTTATCACACATGCATGCCCCATCCAGTCTGCAGTCAGTCAAGAGCTGGGGAAGAGAAGTGCTCGGTAGAGCCAAACTATCTGTGCTGCACTGTTCAGATCCGCTTCTCGAACATTGCTCTGGGGTCTTGCTCTCTGCTTTTACAGGACGCAAACAGCAAAAGCATTGTTAAAAGCGAGGAGGTTCTCCCAGCCAATCTTAAGTACCCTAGTGGGAGTTTATCATCGGGCATGCAGATTGCTGGCAGGCGGCACGGAGTTTGGTGCCACAGATAGTTTATTTCTTTCAGGGGATGGGTGTCCACGTCCTTTGTGACGTGTGGTGCCCAGGAAGCGCGGGACCATTACGTCCATGCAGAGCGCCATTGGCAAAGTCATGGCTAGGACCCGGGTCATTTGCGGTACTGAACATCCCCATCCAGATTCCTGACCAGGATTTTAGAATAACTACAGAAGAGGTTGCTCCCAGAGACCCCAGCCCAAGTTTTTATAAGGCATGCTGGGATAGGACGTTGGGATTTACCCAGCGCAGTACAGATTTCCACACAGTACGGACAGGAGTAATAAAACGCATAGGCATGGTATCTCATTGTGGAGCGTCTCATCATTTGGACCATAACATCTGACTCCCAGTGCCATGGTCTAACTGCTAGACTGGTTCTCAACCCGGGGTAGTGTACCCCTGGAGATACTCAGCGCTCTTCCAGGGGGTACATCAACTCATCTAGATATTTGCCTAGTTTTACAACAGGCAACGTGAAAAGCACTAGCGAAGTCAGAACAAACTAAAATTTCATACAGACAATGACTTGTTTATACTGCTCTGTATGCTATACACTGAAATGTAAGTACAGTATTTATATTCCGATTGATTTGTTTTATAATTACATGGTAAACATGAGAACGTTTCAGTAACAGTGTGCTGGGACACGTTTGTATTTGTTTGGTTTTTGTAAGCAAGTAGTTTTTAAATGAGGTGAAACTTGGGGGTATGCAAGACAAATCAGACTCCTGAAAGGGGGACAGTAGGCTGGAAAGGTAGAAAACCACTAGACTACACAGCCTTGCAGTTAGACCACGGGCCTGCGAGTCAGGAAACCTAAATTCTGGTCCTGAGTCTGCCACAGTAGTGGTGAGACCTTGAGTAAATCATTCTGCCCCTCTCTGTGCTGCAGTTTCCTCAGCTGTAAAATGGGGATAACAGCCTGAGCCTTCAAGGGGTTTAGGCATCTGCCTCCCATTGATTTCACTGCAGCGGGGCAGGGACAGAAGAGAAGAGAGGGAAGTTCTCACATATAGCAGCATTTCTTCCCAAATGCTACAGGAGTCACTTAGGCTCCTAAGTACAATTCAGGATCTGGGCCTAACTCCCATTGATGTTAATGTAGGCACCTAAATACCCTTAGGGATGTGAGTTAGTGATATTTACCTTCCTTTGTGAAATGCCTTGAGATCTCCGGATGAAAAGCTGTATAAAAGCACCGCGTATTTTAACAGTGCTGCCAACTTTCACAGTATTTGCTGTTTTACTCAAAGCCCCAGCTCCAGGAGTCATGTGATCAAATTAGACTCTCGTATTTCATGTTTGTCTTTTAAAGTAAGTTTCTAGCCAGCCTGGTTTCCGAGAAAAGCTTGAAAACACGAGCCCCTAAGGCCCCAGAAACTGGAAGGCAACTAAAAAGAACCCAGAAAGCGTATGACTCTGTAAAATCGCATAATGTTTGCACCCTGAGTCATGATTTCTGAATGCTTTGGGATGGCAATGCGGTTATCACATACAGGGACCTATGGGTTCTTCAGGCCCCTAAGACTTTTTTTGAAGCAGATAATTTTCTTGGGATCTATGTGAAGAAGGTAACACCGGGAGGGCTGCTCTCATCAGGAAGCGCTCCGGCATCTTGCCAGTCATGTTTCGCTTTCTCCAAGAGGGCAGCTCGCCCTGCCGAGCACAGGGTTGGCAGACTCAGGTGTGAAAAACAGTCAACCCAGACGGTCGGCTTCCTTCCAGTGACGGCTTTATCTCTGGTGCTTTACAAGCAATATGGGAAGGAGTCTGGGGGGGAGAGGCCAGGGAGCTCCCTAATGCCATCTACCCCAGAAGGAAATAGAGCAGATATGCTGGGGAGTGGGGGGAGGGCTGCTGTCCATATTGCAGGGAGCAGGGCTAAATCGACAGAGTGACAGGGCCTTCTTTCTCCCCCACCCCCTCCTTTCTTGCCTTATACAAGAGAAACTCGCGGTGCTCTAGTTATGAGACGAGGGGCCGTGTCTGTGGGGCAAACCTGGTGCGAATGAGGATGAGCCAAATCGCCACGCCTCTGTCCCCTCCCTCCACCCTGCAGCGAGAGCATTCTGGAGAGCAGCCAAGCGTGGGGACCCCTGAGCCCAAATTCGGATGCAGCCCTCTGCATTAAGCAAGTGTTTTGGATACACTGTGCACCCTCCTTCCCCCACCGCTGACGTGAGCCAGAGTAGAGGGGGGTAGTAACGTGGCTTAACCCCTCCACTGAAACGAGTCGGAAGGGGCGTCTCCTACTCCCTGGTGTGTGTCACAAAACCACATAAGAACATAAGTGATCTCTCTCCTGCCATCCATCTCCACCCTCTGACAAACAGAGGCTAGGGACACCATTCCTTACCCATCCTGGCTAATAGCCATTAATTGACTTAACCTCCATGACTTTATCCAGTTCTCTTTTAAACCCTGTTATAGTCCTAGCCTTCACAACCTCCTCAGGCAAGGAGTTCCACAGGTTGACTGTGCGCTGTGTGAAGAAGAACTTCCTTTTATTTGTTATAAACCTGCTGCCCATCAATTTCATTTGGTGGCCCCTAGTCCTTATATTATGGGAACAACCAGATGTAGTTGGGTAAGGTGTGCAGTCGGGAGAGTCCCCAGGGTGCATGTCAGCGCTCCCTTATTTAAAGGAAAGGACGTTAGAAAGAATAGGAGCTGCATGGGGATGGATACTACATGGCAATCCAAGCCCCAGCACCAGGAGGCAATGTACGTTTAGCCGGAGTGGGTTTGTCTGTGCCTTAGACAGGGGCCGGGAGTCATTGCATGGGGCTGGAGTTGGGTTCCCTGTATAAATACGAGGAGGTGAGAGCGCTCAGGGGCCTGTTTCTGGTTTCCTGTACAGCAGGGTGACGTGGGAATAATTCCACTGACCTCACTGGAGTTACATGGGTGTAAAATGCGTGGCAGTGAAACTAGGATCTGGCCCCAAATGAAGCAAGCTGGTGCCCTATTTGTGAAGGCGCGGCGCTAGGATCCCCCGTCATGGCCCCCGGGGGTGGAGCAGTAGATTAGAGTAATGTGACTCTGGAAAGTGACCGGGGGGAGGGGGTTGTGCATCCACCCCCCGTAACCTTGCGCACATGTGGGGGAGGGGGTGGAGGCAAGACCGAGACCCAGCATGTTGATGCTGCAGCTGTCTGCTTGGCCGTACCATGCATACAATCTTGGATGTCTTAGCCTGGTGACTGGCAAGGCCAGGGACTGAGCTGCATGGCCGCTGAACGGGTGCCATGAGGGAGAGTCAGGAGAGGTTCCTGCTGCAGGGACCAGCTCCTAGTTTCAGAGGGCAACTTGTGAAGGCCTCCCATTCCTGTTCCCTGCTCCTTCTCTTCTCTGGCCTGTTCCAGCATCTCCTGTCGCTGCGCCCAGCGAGCGACTGGCACCTCCGGCAGCCTCTTTACCCAAGGATGCCGTTCGCTCTGGCAAAAGGAACCAGCCCCACCGACACACCTTGATTTCCTCCCGTATGTAGGGATGCAGATGCAGCCCGTGGCTGAAGGTTCCTCTGCCTGTCTGTATAAGTCTAGCTGCCGGTGACCTCCCTCCCTTTCTCCTCCGCGCCTCTTCTCCATCTTTCAAGGGAGGCACATTTTCAAGTGCTGATGACTTTCCATTTGGTTCTCCTCTCCCGCCCGACATGGTGGCGGCCGTGGTGGCGGTAGTGTCTTTCCCCGAAAGCCACCGCTGCATGGCCTCATGCACCACACACCACCCTGGCCTCATGCACCACACACCACCCTGGCCTCATGCACCACACACCACCCTGGCCGCTCCATGCCCTCAACGCCGTTCTGTTGACGCGCAGTCCATGCCCCCACCACACGTTCCATGCATCATTCTGTTGCTGCACCTAGTTCTCTTGCTGAGAGGCCTCCATATATTTCTTTTTCTTTCCTTTATTGTTTTCTGCAATAGAAACACTCTTAATACCATAGGCTTCCATTTTTGCAAGCATTTCCAATAATGTACCGGGCTGTCTATGCAAGGTAAGGCCTCAGGTATCAGAGTTGGCCTCCGCTCGCCTGGCCAAGGCAGTGACCATCGTTGGGTTGGGAGGGCAGGTTCAGTGGCAGGGGGATGCCCTCTGGGGGCGGGGAGGCACACACATGCTGCTCACACACAATGCCTGCGCTCTGTCTCCCCCCTTCACTTCTAGAGCAGTAGCGCGCATGATGCGCGCTCTACATCCGGAGCCCTCCGGCTGTGTTAGCGAACGCCCGCCAGGCCCTGTCATCCCCTCTCCCTGCTATATACATGAGCAGTTGGGGCCACCCCTCCGGCCGCGAGGGAGCGTGGGGGGTTCTGCCACCAAGCCACACACCTCTTTCTCCGGTAGCCAAACGAGGTGTGGACATCGCTCAGCTGTGAGGGCGCACCCTACCATGCTCAGCCTGGCCGTACCAAAGCCCTCCAATGGGAATCTCATTCCCTCCCAAGCGCCCGAAACACCGACCTTAACTTTGCCTCTGGCCAACCACGTGTGCTGCCTCGGCTGTCACTATGTGGGGGGAGCAGGGCCACCCAGGGCCTTTCTTAGATGGGGTGCACAGGCTGGACCGCAGCGTGAACGCTGCCAAACTGACCCTTCAGAGCGCTAACGATCTTCCCATCCTTCCCTCTGCCTCCCACAGGGTCCACTCACATCCTCACCCCGCAGAAACTGCTGGACACGCTGAAGAAACTAAATAAAACAGACGAAGAAACCAGCAGTTAAAACAAAACAAAGTGAACGAAACGATGACGACTCCACCTTCCTGGCTTATGGCAGTCCTCCCATTGGCTGTCCCGCTAAACGTTACTTTGCTGACCCATGGCTCCATCTCCCAGCCCCAACCCCGCGCTTTCTCCCTGTTCTTGTTTCTAGAAACCTGCCCATCCCCCATTCCCCACTTGCTCCTCATTTTAAGCAAAAGTGTTTGTGTTGGGGAGTGGGGGGGAGGCAGGGAAGCAGAAACAAAATGCATTGTGTTAAAAAAAAAAAAAAAAACCCGAAACGCAAAAATATTTATTCTCTATGTATGTATCCCAAAACCCCAAACCAGACGCATTTTCAAATAACCCATTTATGCATTGCTAGAGAAGAATTTTCCAAGCATTTTTCCAGGCTGGATGGATGCACATGAATTATTTACAGCTATGTGATCTTGTACCTAACCCAGATGCAAACACAACTGCTCCATGTAGGAATTTGCTCAAATATGGACTTGGTAGAGTTCTTTCCGTTACTGCTGTCATTGGGGGTTTTTCTCAGCTTTTTTGGGGGGGGAGGAGGGGTGTATGTGATTCTTAAAGGTGTAGTTATTTTGTGTTTCATGGAGGAATATGTTAAATTGGGGATTACCCATGATTCCAACAAACCTGTCCCCAAACCTTCTGAGGCATCCTCTGCTGACAGATGTTGACCAGCCCTCCCCCAGCAAGGTTCAGGTGAGCACATCTGGACAGATCAATCTGATTGCTGCTGGAGGGGTGACCTTTTGCTTTGCATATGTAGGCGGGGCTTCTGAGAACAGCCAATCAGGACTTTGTTTGGGAGGTGGGGGTTAGATGTGCACTGACCAATCAGCTCGTTGGTCTATCTCGCTGAAGGTGGCCAATGCTTGATGTTTCAGAGGAAGGGACAAAAGCCAAACAGTGCAATGCGCTAATTGCGAGCAAGTCGGGGGCAGAGCTGGGGGAAACGGCTGAGCTCCGTTCAATGATTGGCTGGTTGTGACCAAAACCAGCCCCCCCGCTTTAAATTGGGATCCTAGAGCTATTTTTCAGGCAGAAAGAAGGGATATTTTAGCACTACCTCTCACCACAAATTATCGCCCACTAGAGGCGGAGCCCAAACCTGCAGGTGCCCAGACATCCTTGCTATACTATACTGCTGCCCGTCCACATCCTTTCTCCAATGGTTTAACCCTTTTCATACCCAGCCTCAGTTTGGCATATTCCTTAAAGAAAAAAAAAAAAATATATATATAGGGACATATTTTTTTTAAATGTGTGGGGGTCAAAAAAAAATCTCTCTTTGCTTGCAAAAAAATTAATGAAACCAAGGCCGTTTATATCTCTGCATTGAACTTAAGTTAAAAAAAAAAGAATAATAAAGTAAGCTAGAGGCCGTCACCTCCTCGGTTTCCTCTTGAGATCCCTTCCGCGCTGGCCCTAGTGGTGCCTCCCCCGTTCGTTTCTGCTGTTGTCGTCCAGTAGTGAAATGTTCATGACTGTGGAAATCGCCCAAACTCTCCCAACCCGGCCTCCCCATGTCCCTCTTTCACAGCGGACTGTGTGTATATTAGTTACGGTGTCTTGTGATGTTCTTACAAGCTTGGCGTATAGTGGTTAAACTAGACCTTGTTACTTTTCTTTAAATTATTTCCTCTTCCTTCTCCCACCACCACTGCATTGCGATAGTTTAGGGGTCCTTTCCCCCCCCGCAAGGACTTGAACTCCACTCCCTCCTCCCACCCCGCCCTTCCCAAATAGATCTCTCGGTTTCATAGGTGTTTCAATTTTTTCCTTGTCATCGCCCCTGTTCCTGGCCCAGAACATTAGATAAGGGCAAAGTCTGTAAACATTTGCACTGATATTTGTTAGTTATTCCTTGCCCTTTCCCCTCCTTTTACATTTTTTTTTAAAATTAGCGTTGTACCTGATTCAGGATCTTGTCTGTTGGACATTTATTGCTTTTTTCTGTTACAGTTATTTATATAAACAAATAATTTATCAAAAAGGAAACATTTTAAAAGCATCTCGTCTTGGAACTTGTTTACCTAGAAACTTACTGGAATCTAAGTGTTTGAAAAGTGTTGAAGCACAAACATATATCATCTCTGTATATCTGTTCTTCTGTACGAAAGCACTCAAGTCAATAAATAAATACGCTCCCATACATGGTGCAAAAGGCTGCCTAGCGGGTCTTCTGTTGGGGGGTGGGTGGGAAGGAAGGTTGGTTAGAACATTAAGAGAGGGGGCCTCCCCCCCGAGTCCCATGCTCAGAAACAGATCTGGTTGCAAAACAGAGGCTGGAAAATATTGCAACTTTTTTTTTGTTCATTTTTCCCCCCTTTTTTTGGAGGTTGAAATTTTGATCCACTTTCATCAATTTCAATGAATCCACAGCCGATAAAAAAAAATAGGTAAAAATTTCACAAATGTCATCAATCTCCCCAGACCTGAAGAAGAATCATAGAATATCAGGGTTGGAAGGGACCTCAGGAGGTTATCTAGTCCCACCCCCTGCTCAAGGCAGGACCAACACCAACTAAATCATCCCAGCCAGGGCTTTGTCAAGACGGGCCTTAAAAACCTCTAAGGAAGGAGATTCCACCACCTCCCCAGGTAACCCATTCCAGTGCCTCACCACCCTCCTAGTGAAATTAGTGTTTCCTAATATCCATGTAGCACCAAAGCTTGTCTCTCTCACCAGGAGAAGTTGGTCCAATAAAATATATTACCTCACTCCCTTGTCTCTTTAATATCCTGGGACTGACATGGCTACACCAACACTGCACCCGTCAGTCCCCCCTCTCACTCCCTCACTTGCCCCAGCCCCCCTCCTGATGCCCCATTGTCTGTGAAAGTCAAAATGTTGACAGAATAACATGGAGACTTGCAGCAGCTCTATGCTTCGCAGAATTTTCTACTGGGAGTGCATAGGGTTACCATATTTCAGCGAGCAAAAAAGAGGACGGGAGGAGCCCCGCCCTAGCCCCGCCCCTGCCCCTCCCACTTCCCGCCCCCCCTGACCTCCCAACCCTCCCCCCGTTCCTTGTCCCCTGACTACCCCCTCCTGGGACCCCTGCCCCTAACTGCCCCCCAGGACTATCTAAGCCTCCCTGCCTCTTGTCCCCTGACTGCCCCAACCTTTATCCACACCCCCACCCCCAGACAGACCCCTGGGACTCCCACGCCCCATCCAACCACTCCCCACCCACTGACAGCCCCCCCCCAGAACTCCCAACCCATCTAAACCCCTCTGCTCCCTGTCCCCTGACTGCTCCGATCCCTCTCCGCACTCCTGCCCCCTGACAGCCCCCCCCAGAACTCCCAACCCATCTAAACCCCTCTGCTCCCTGTCCCCTGACTGCTCCGATCCCTCTCCCCACTCCTGCCCCCTGACAGCTCCCCCCCAGAACTCCCAGCCCCCTACCCCCCCCCGCTCCTTGTCCCCTAACTGCCCCCTCCTAAGACCCCCCCCAACTGCCCCCCAGGACCCTACCCCCTACCTGTACCCTGACTGCCCAAAACTTTCTCCACTCCCCCCAAAAAGCCCCCCCCGTTTCTTGACCTCCACCTCCAGAACCTTCCTGCCCCCTGACCTCCTTACCCTGCTGCTCAGAACAGAGTGTTGGGCTCTGTGCAGCCGAGCCGGACACGTGGCTGAGCTCCCCTGCACAACAAAACCCGGTCTGGTCCTGCACAGTGCTGGTGGACTGGGCTGCAAGGGAGCTGCTGGCTCAGAATGCAGGGCGGATCCGGCTCCTCTACAGCTGCTCCTGAGTCCAGCCCGGGACTTCCCTGCAGCCCTCCCAGCCACTCTCTGCTAATCCCGGACATTGTGAGTGCTTTACAAATTCCCCCCGGACGCTATTTTTAGCACACAAAAGGAGGACATGTCCGGGGAAATCCGGACGTATGGTAACCCTAAGGAAACGATACTGGACTGGAAACGGGGTGGTTCTGTTTGAGTGACAGCTGCAGCCTGGCATGAGAAATGTATGTGTCTGCACATTCTGATGAGACACTAAGTGCTAAATATTCCCTCGTTTGCCCAGCTTTTGGGGAGAATGCACGCTTGGGCCTGCTGCTTAGGCTCTGGGTGGGCTGGGGATAGGGTGTGTGTGGTGGGAGGGTCTTCATTCTCTGGACACCTTGAATACGCAGGCATGGAGAATGACAGATGATACCAGGCCATTTAGAATCCAGGCTGCTGGCTCATCCATAGTGTGGAACCTGTGGGTAATGGCCTAAGCCCCACACCTAGGGCCAGATTTTAAAAGGTATTCAGGTGCCTACGGATGTAGACAGGCATCGAGTGGGATTTTCTAAAGAACCTAATGAGGTTAGGCACCTAGGCACCTGGTGGGATTTTCAAAAGTTTCTGCAGCTTCAGACACCTGAATATCTTTAAAAATCTGGCCCTTAGGTGTTTTTCAACCTTTAGGTGTTGTATTATTTGTATGGTAGTAGCACCAAGGAACTTCAGTCATGGACAGGGCCCGTTGTGCTAGGCACTGGACAGACCCAGACCAAAAAGATGGCCCCGGTCCCTACAATCTACATATTTTAAAGCCTGCTTCCCCTTTTTAATGTGTCTTTTCATCCCCTTCTGTTTCCTTGCTTATTTTACCTTCTCGCTAATTAGTTCCAAACAGGGTCAGTGTGGAGATTAAATCAGCTTTAGGATCCCAGCCCTGGCAGGCTCAGGAAACCCCTGATAACGCCTCTGGCAGGGTACGGCAGAGCCTGGGGGAGAGAGCGTGCTGTTTCCTTTAGCGAGCAAAGCGAAGGCCCAGACACCAGCAGCATCACAGAGCTGTGGGCTTCTTTTTCTTTAGCAAAAAGAACAGGAGTACTTGTGGCACCTTAGAGACTAACAAATTTATTAGAGCATAAGCGTTCGTGGACTACAGCCCACTTCTTCGGATGCATACAGAGTGGAATAAATATTGAGGAGATATATACACACACATACAGAGAGCATAAACAGGTGGGAGTTGTCTTACCAACTCTGAGAGGCCAATTAAGTAAGAGAAAAAAACTTTTGAAGTGATAATCAAGATAGCCCAGTACAGACAGTTTGATAAGAAGTGTGAGAATACTTACAAGGGGAGATAGATTCAATGTTTGTAATGGCTCAGCCATTCCCAGTCCTTATTCAATCCTGAGTTGATGGTGTCAATTTTTCTTTAGCGTGTTGCAAACAGTCGATTCAGTTCCTGATTGGTAAAAGGTGCACAATTCACAGATGTCCTTATTCATGTTATGGGAATGTCCCAATTTCATCAATTTTCGGAGCAGCATCTATAATCACAGGATATGAACCACCCAACCTTTCACTCCCACTTCGATACGTATCACCACTACTATACGGTACAATTGATTTATGTTGTGTTTTCGATGGTCAAACATATTATTAACTTTTGGAAACACTGTTACATGAAACCGGATGGAGAACATGCATTCTGTACAAGCACAAGGGAGACTCATACCAAATAAGAGCCCAGTCATGCCAACGCTTATCAAGCATAGTACCTACTAGTGGGTGCAGTCACACTGAAGTCAGCGGGACTATATATGTTCGTATGCAGTCTGCATGGTACTGACTGTGTGCAGCAGTGATCCCAAGAGAGAAATGGGAGGGTTTTTATTTAATTTGGCCATTTTAATTTGACATCGCTATATAGCCAAACTCCGGTTGAAAACGCCTATATGGATAGTTCATCTATTCAAGTCCCTGCAGCAGCTGAACCTAAATCTTGCAGCAAAGTCTCTGGATCCTGCAGTGCTCTGTTGCAGCAGACTAGAAATTTGGTGGCAGTTTCATTTAAATGAAGAATGGAGGCTTTTATGATTTTGGCATGAAAATGAACACCATTATCAATACAGCTGCCCTGGTGTCAGTTTTGACTTCCCCCCCCCGCCTGCAAAATCAGTTTGTTGGTTTTCAACCAGCTCTGCCATTTAGATTACCCGGTTTCACATGCATTTAGCCTCTGATGTGTTTACTTGTCCACTCCTTTTAACACTCCAAACTTTCCTTAATTGGAGGGCATCTCAGAACACCCCTTCTTTGATCAGCTCACTCCCTGCCCCAGGCAACCCCAATGTGCACGGCTCAGGATTCCCCAGGCAACCCAAATGAAAAAAAGATTTTCCCGCTAATAAAAAGGAAAAAAGAGAATGTAAATATGGAAATTCACTGACACTCAAACAGGCCCAGAGTTACCTGGGAACCCCGCTCCGTTCACTCATCCAACTCAAACCATCATGACTCACCAACAACACCCACTTCTGCCTCCTTTCCTGGTTCCCATTACCTTGCATCCCAAACGATCCCTTCCCACAGCATCTCCTCATTGTCTCATCTCCCCACCGCATCCCAAGAGCAGCACATGAGTGGGAAAGAGCTCCACATGCCCAAAAAGGAGGAGATACCCGTGTCTTGGATGGGATGTGGCCTGTAGCTGTCGGCCCATGGTTTTCACATGGGCCGGGCTCTTAGCCTGTGTGGATTCTCTGGTGTGTAATAAGGTTTGAGCTCCGGCTGAAGCTCCGCCCACAGTGGGCACAGGTGTAGGGCCTCTCGCCCGCGTGGGTCCGCTGATGCTGGAGGAGATTGGACCTTGCGCCGAAGCTCCTCCCGCACTGGGCGCACTCGTGCTGCCGCTCCCCCGTGTGGATCTTCTGGTGCTCGCTCAGCTCCGAGCCGCGGCTGAAGCTTTTCCCGCACTGGGCGCACTGGCGGGGCGCGTCCGCCGCGTGGAGTCTCTGGTGCCTGATGAGGGCGGTGCTCTTGGAGAAGCTCCTCCCACACTGGGCGCACTGGTAGGTCCGCTCGCCCGTGTGGATGGTCCAGTGCTGCATGAGGTGGGAACTCAGGCTGAAGCTCTTCCCGCATGCGCAGCGGTAGGGCCGCTCGCCCGTGTGCGTCCGCTGGTGCTGCACCAGGTGGGAGCTGACGCTGAAGCTCCGCCCGCATTCAGCGCACACGTAAGGCCGCTCACCCGTGTGGATCCGCTGGTGCCGGACCAGGTGGGAGCTGACCCGGAAGCTCTTTCCGCACTCGGCGCAATCGTAGGGCCGCTCGCCAGTGTGGATCCGCTGGTGCCGCAGAAAGGTGGAGCTCTGGGTGAAGCATTTCCCGCACTCGGGGCAGGCATAGGGCCGCTCCCCCGTGTGGGTTCTCTGATGGATGATCAGAGACGAGCTCTTGTTGAAGCTCTTCCCACAGTCCGTGCACGTATTTGGTCTCTCCTGGTGGGTGAGGCCATCGCCCACCTGAGCAGATTTACCCCGGCTCTGTGCCGGCGGGTTCCTCCGCCGCTTTTCTGATCCGCACCGAGTCTCCCGGGCTCCTCCCCACTCAGGGCTCTGGGATCTTGTGGGTAAAGTCACGGGAGGCTCCACCACCTCAGGCGCTTCATGCAGGGGCTTCTGCTCCTCATTCTTTCTCGGCATCCCATCACCTGCTGGAATGAAAAGGGAATCCAGCCATGATTTGCTCCCTGCGCTGGGGAGAAAGAGACTCTCAGGAGTAGGAAGGGCAGTGGGGCTTGTCATGAATATTAAAAGTCACCAGAACTAAACTCCACAAGAACCCTTCGCCGGGAGGGGGACTTATGCTGCCTCAAAGTCCCACCTGAGCCAGAGATAAAGGATGGGCGAGGGGAAGGACCCCTGTTTCATATCAGTTTGGATGGGTGGGAAGCCCTGAATGTCTAGGATCTGGTTACTGCAGTGAAGGAGGCGGGATGACAGAATGGCGAGGTCTTGCAACAGCTTGGGTGGAATTCCACAATTCTTCTCCGTTCACTGAGCTTTGGGCTTGGTGCAAGCTGCTTACTCCTCACCTGTGTGGGCACCGTTCACCATCGCCTCACGGCCTTGCATATCGGGGACCCGCAGCTCTTCTCCTTGTTCTGTCTGGGATCACAGCGGGTCTCGGAACGGGCAGTCCTGCTCAGGGGAAAGGAAGTGGGTGAGGTCAGGGTTTGTCACACGTTTGCAGGGAGTTTGTTACAAAAATGGTGCATGGTTTTTAAATGATCCTTCCTTTCTGACGGCGAGTATATCTCATCTTAACAGAGGGGAAAATGTTCTTGGAGGCCGGTGGTGTAGCTAGGAGTGGAAAGGTGAGTGGCCAGGCAATGACCGACTCGCGCTAGCTCAGCTCGAGGAGACGTTGTGGCATGGGCTAGCTGCCCGAGTCTAAGCCCACCCGACCTCTTGGGGCTGAGTTAGGGAAGAAGCAAGAGAAACTAAACTGGCTGAAGGAAGCGTCTACCCCGGATGCACGCACCACTCCGGGAGTGAAATGTGGGTGAGATGCAGCTTGTCTCCCTTGAGGCCGAGGAACTGCCCTGACACCTGCACAGGGAGCAGGAGTCAGCGCTGGGAGGGCTCTGCTTCCTGGGGGCGGCTCTCTATCAGTGGCGGGGGGGGGGGGGGGAGGGAGCGACCAAGCTCCCAGCTCTGTGGGGAAGGGTTCTGGGGCATGGGTAGGGCAAGTCCCTGTGGGGGAGTGGGAGGAAGCCATTCCCATTGGGGTGTCAGGCCCCACTCTCCAGTGTGTATGTCACTGTCCAGTCTCTGTCCTGGCCCGGTGTGGAGGGGCTTCGCCTGCCGAGCTGGGCAGGAGTGTGGGGTTCCTCAGAAAATGACAAGCCAGAGGTGCTAGAGTGCAGTTCAGGTCCCGGAGCGATGCTCCAGCGGTGCTCCAGCCCTGCTCAGATTTGGGTAGGCCTGGGTGCTTAGTGGGTGGGCCATAGACTGTAAGGGGGTGGTGGGAGCTCAGAGCCAGCCAACCATATTCCAAGGTACAGCTCTTTTAGGGAGATCCTGTGGTACACTCAGGGCAAGGGGTGGGTGAGGATTCAAGCACACCCCTGGACGGAGGTTTGTGGAGACCCTGCACTCAGGCTGGAAGGAATGGCTTGAGGCTGGAAGGGTCAGAAGAACTGTAAGTTCCTAAGAGCGGCAATATTATTTCAGAACTCCTGGCTACATCTCCGTTAACTGGCGAACCAAGTGGGGGACACTGAGCGAGCTGACTGCAGTGCTACACAGTGAGGTGGTATGCTCTGCAACCAGACCGTTTGGGAACCTCGCCTCTCTGCTGGCAGATGCATTGTGCTCCCTTGTAGGAAATTTGGAGACCTCCCACTGAAGGGGACCTGATGACTTAGGCAAAAATCAAGTACGAAGCCTGTTGCTTGTTCATGACTGCTGGAACTGGGGGGTACTGCAGCACCTCCTGGCTTGGAGTGGTTTCCATTATACACAGTATTTACAGTTTGGTTCAATGGCTCTCAGCGCCCCCACTAGACAAATTGTTCCAGCACCACAGTGCTCATCTCCACACCTGCAGAGAGACCATGGACAGGCCCGGTGTGGAGAGGAGACAGGAATTCTATACACCTGAGTGACTGCACACACACTACAGTTCTGTCCTCACGGAAAGCTCTGAGGACAGGGAAATTACCCTCCTATTTTATTTATCAAGTTCTGCAATGTCCTCAGCCTGATGCAAAACACAGAGGTGAAGCTAAAGAGCTTACTAAGAGGCAGACACAAAGAACGCGAAACTGGGACTTGCCAGACCGAGTCAGACCAAAGGTGCAGCCGGTCAGACATCCTCCCCGGACAGTGGCTAACCCAGATGATTCAGGAAAAAAAAAAAATTCAGGGAGGAAATTCTTGAAGTCACGGGGGCAGGATTTCATCCTGTCTGTAGAAATATTAAATACTGGCCTTTCATGAACAAAGCGCCGTACAACAACAGAATAAAATGAGCCACTCTGGTGACATTGTTCCCTCGGGCAGCACATTCCCTCAGCATTGCGTTTACTCTGAAGAGGAAGGGAACTGGCTTTGATTTTTGTTTCCCCCTCTGATTAAAAGGAAAGCAAACTGGCCCAATGCTGACGCAGTTGCTAAATCTGGGAGCTCATATCTTGGCCCTTATTTCTCCTTCTGCCCCTTTCAGTCTCTTCTCTCCTTTCCCAGTGCCACTCGCCCTCCAGCTGGGAGGTTGATCGCTGTTACATTTCCAGTGTGATGTGATCACTCTGCCCAGACAGTAACAGCCGGTGTGGGTCTGTGCAGTGAGCGGCTCTGGGGCTCAGGCACACAGGGAGCAGCAGTGGGGTAGGGGGGAAGGAAAAGGCATTTACAGATACTTTCCTGCCTTCTCTCTCAATTACCTGCAGTTCCTGGCTCAGAAGGTGACTGTAGAATCAGTTTGCTTCCCAAAGACATAGTTACAACCTGGGACAGGGCCCATGGTTGGTTTGTAGTGGCACTTTAGAGCATGTCTCTCAGCAGCCCAAGGCCCCTTGGAGATGGGAGATTAGCAGCTCCTTGCTCTGGGCTCTTGGACAGAAGGGAGCTGGGTAGAGACCTTCTCACCCGGGAAGCTCATCCTTAAAATCCCGAGGACAGGCAATCCAGAGGCAGAAAGAGAAGCAGCCTTCTGTCTTTTCCCAACAGCCATCACCCTCTAGTGGCAACAGCTAGGGGAACACTTGTGAATTTTGCACGGTTCACAGGTGGCGAGGAGGCTCTGTGAGCACACACTGAGCGTATGCCAGGGCTCATCAGTTATTTGTGGGCAAGGTCCAAATTGCTTGGTCAAGGTATAGTCAAGAGCCAGACTCCAGAGAAAATAATACAAAAATAATAACTAATGATAATAAGTAAATTAAAAGATTTCGAAAGCGGCTGGCAGGTAGGGTTGCCAACTTTGTAATCGCACAAAACTAAACACCCTTGCCCTGCCCCGCCCCTTCCCCAAGGTCCCGCCCCCACTCGCTTCACCCCCCCCTCCTCCGTTGCTCATTCTTCCCCACCCTCACTCACTTGCACCGGGCTGGGGCAGAGATTGGGGTGCGGGAGAGGGGTGAGAGCTCTGGTGGGGGGTGCAGGCCCTGGGATGGGGCCGGGGATGAGGGGTTTGGGGTGCGGGAGGGGGCTCCGGGCTGGGGCAGAGGATTGGGACGCGGGAGTGGGTGCAGGCTCCGGTAGGGAGTTAGGGTACGGGAGGTGGCTCAGGGCTGGGGCAGAGGATGAGGGTTTTGGGGTGCGGGAGGGGGTGCAGGCTCTGGCTGGGGATATGGGCTCTAGGGTAGGGCCAAGGATGAGGAGTTTGGGGTGCAGGAGGGGTCTCAGAGCTGGGGCAGAGGGTTGGAGTGCAGAAGGGGGTGCAGGCTCCAGGAGGGAGTTTGTGTGCGGGAGGGAGCTCAGGACTGGGGCAGGGGGTTGGGGTGTAGGAGGGGGTTCGGGATGCGGGCTGGCTCCTAGGCGGCGCTGACCTCAGGCAGCTCCCGGGAAGCAGCAGCATGTCTGGCTCCTAGGTGGGTGATGTTACCTCAGGCGGCTCCCAGTCGGCGGCACAGCAGGGCTAAGGCAGGCTCCTTGCCTGCCCTGGCTCTGCGCAGCTCCCAGAAGTGGCCGGCATGTCTGGCTTCTAGGCAGAGGAGCCAGGGGGTTCTGTGTGATGCCCACGCCCACAGGTGCCGTCCCCGCAGCTCCCATTGGCTGGGGTTCCTGGCCAATGGGAGCTGCGAAGCCAGCCCTTGGGGCGGGGGCAGCATGCGGAGGCCCCTGGCCACCCCTCCGCCTAGGAGCCACAGGATATGCTGCCGCTTCCAGGAACCGTGCGGAGCCAGGGAGGCAGAGAGCCTGCCTTAGCTGCGCTGTGCCACCAACCAGACTTTTAACAGCCCGGTCAACAGCATGACCGGAGCCGCCGGGACCCTTTTTGACCGGGTGTTCTGGTGGAAAATTGGACACCGGGCAGCCCTACTGGCAGTCCGGATTTGGCCCGCAGTCCGCCTATTGATTCCCCCAGCCTATGCCATGCTCATAGCGACTGAAGCATGCGTCTCTGTCCGGAGGGCAGAGCAGAGAATCCAGGGGAAATTCCTCCTAACTCCCAATAGTTAGAGGTTGGCTTATGTCAGGGGTGGCCAAACTTACTGACCCTCTGCGCTGCATACGATAATCTTCAGACGTTCGAGAGGCAGGTGTGTCTGCCAGGGCTCAGGGCTTCTCCCTGCTGCAGGGTGGTGGGGCTAGGGACTTCTGCCCTGCGGGGCGGGGGGTCTCAGGGCTCCTGCTGAAGGAGAAGCCCTGAGCTCCCTCCCCACTCCAGTCTGGTAAGCGGAGAATGGGGGAGAGGGGTGTGGAGGGCTCCGGGAGCCACACTTTAACTGTAAAAAAACCTGAGATTTTGCCACCTCTTGTACCCTGAAGCATGAGGGTTTGTATCATTTCCAAGACTCCTGGCTTTAGGGGTGATTATTTTGTTATTACATCACACAATATTCTTGTTACACATAGAACAATCCTTCTTTAAATTCCACGGAGCTATCTATTTAACACCCCTGCTAACATAGTATCTGAGTACCTCACAACCTTTAAAGTGTTTATACTCTTTGAGGTAGGGGAGTGCTACTATTCCCATTTTACACATGGGGAGCTCAGGCACAGGGAAGTTATGACCTTCCCCAGGTCACACAAGACGTTTGTGGCAGAGCAGGGAACTGGGAATTGAATCCAGCTCTTCCAAGTCCTAGGATAGTGCCTTAGCCATTGGCCATCCTTCCTTCTCTGTTTTTTTTAAAGCTTCTGTAACATGTTGTGGCAATGAGTTCCACAGGTTAATTGTTCATTCTCTATAAAAGTATTTCCTTTTGTCAGTTTTGAACTGACCACCTGTCAATTTCCTTGAATGTCCCCATGTTCTTGTATTATGAGAAAGGATGAATAGAAGCTCCCAGTGTACCGTCTCTAGAACATTCACTAATTTGTATATAGTGTTTTCTCTTAGTTTCTCATGTCCTTGTTTAGAAGATGGGGCTCAGCTCCCATTGTTGGGCACTAGCCGTTGCTTGTTTCTCTTCCGGGGGGGACTCTTCCTCTTGCTGCTGGGTCAGGGTGTTGTTGCTCTTGAAATTCGGGATGGGGAGATGTTTGGGGACTTTACAATCTAGTTTAAATTTTAAAAATCGCATTACAAACTTTTTAAATCCAGCTTGTTACCCTGTTTCCTTCTCCCTCACCCCCCTTTCTCCAGCTCCAGGAGAGAGACTGGCTTATTTGCCCCTTATTCAGTCCCACTCAGTAGAAATCATTTGCTTCTCCAGTGGAAATTTGTGGTCGGCTACAAGAAAACAATTCCTAATGATGAGGAGACTTTGGCCATGTGAAATAGTCTCCTCCTCAAGAGAAAGGGCATCACTAGCGCTTCCATCACTAGAGACATTGAAAATCTACGTAAAATTAGATAAAGTCCTGGAAAATAGGCTACAGACTAGGGGTAGGCAACCTATGGCATGCGTGCCGCCTTCGGCACGTGAGCTGATTTTCAGTGGCACTCACACTGCCCGGGTCCTGGCCACCAGTCCGGAGGGCTCTGCATTTTAATTTAATTTTAAATGAAGCTTCTTAAACATTTTAAAAACCTTATTTACTTTACATACAACCATAGTTTAGTTATATATTATAGACTTATAGAAAGAGACCTTCTAAAAACGTTAAAATGTATTACTGTCACGCAAAACCTTAAATTAGTGTGAATAAATGAAGACTCGGCACACCACCTCTGAAAGGTTGCCAACCCCTGCTATAGACAATTCTACACAGACCCCCAGGAGATGGGAGTGAGGGCCTGAGAGATTCAGAGAGGGGAACTGCTGCGGGATATACTGGGATCGGGGGAGGCTGAGAGAAGCTTGGCAGAATTCAATTTTTTTTACAATTTTAATGGATAATATTGATTTTTATTTTTAAGCACTGTCTTTGATTTTTATCTAGCTACACTTTCGCCATTGTAAGGAAATTAGACATGGCGGGGACCAGACAAGAATTGTTTAATGACAGCAGACACTGACATTCATAAAGTTACAGCTTTGTAACCACTGGGAAACACAAACTGTCAACATCACGTGTCAAGATACACGAAGTAAATATCTTGAAACCAAACTCAAATAAGTCCTCAAGCGGCATTTTTCTTACTTTGCCTATCTCTACATTTTGATTATGGATGGAAATACTTTTGCGTCCGTTCGCGCGTGTCCAGTGAAATCGACGTTTATTGATGCTTGCGGTGTTGTAGCAAAAACTGAATCCTTCTAAGCCTAGTTATAGAGAACAGAGACTTTGTGGGAGACAGAGAGAGGGTCAGGTCAGAACAAAGCGACCCCTTTTAAAACCATCAGGAAGAGCTCAACCGGAGACACACCCACACCCACACATCCTCTGACAGAAGTGAGGGCATTTGGGCGGGAGATCCACCCTGTTCCAGGGGGATCCTAAACTAAAAGGGACGCTGGGCTGATGGGAACCTGGTCCGGGTGCGCCTGCCCAGCCCTGGAGAACAGAGCTATGCCTGTCACATGCTGTTCTTTCCCCTCTGATTTTCTATTAGTTAAACACTGAGGAAGGATCCTGGACTGCTCTGTGGGGGAGGCTGTGTCCAGGTTTCTGTGGGGATGACCGCTAGAGGGTGACGGTTATTGTGGCAGGAGAAGCTGTGCCTCTCTCTCCTCTTGCTAGTTCCTGTGCTTTGGATACCAGGGGTTGAGCTTCCTGAGATGTAGCTGCTGCTGCCTGTAATTTGCAATCGCAACAGCCTCTGCTGTGCCCAGAGGCCTGCCTGAGCTGTTCTGCTGCCTGACCCCAGGGAGAGATCTCACAGCAAGGCCCTGTTCCTAGCCAAGGTGGGGCCTGTCTCTGGCTCTGACTAGCCCTAGGGAGACACAGGTAATTGAGAGAGAGAACTCAAGCACTGACTGGCGATGGGCAGCAAGGGGACTATGTAAAAATGGCTGTGCCTTCTCCCCATCTCAGCTCCTTGTGTGCCCCTGACACACACAGGATCTCAGTTCTGTTAGCACTCGCCGGAGCCGGTGCAGGTCCGAGAGACCAGCGCTTCCAGGAATGGAACAATAACCCAGGCTCCCAGCCAGAGGAGAAATGAGAAATGCTCCCTCCCCTTTCCCTAAGTCAGTTTTCTGCTTCTGTCTAGTAAACATGCTGATGGAACTGGTTTCACCAAAACAGCTTCTTTTCAGTCTGCCTTTGCAGGGCTGGTAAAGGGAGGGTTTAAAATATTTTGGTGTTCTTAGCCTGGTGCCAGGTGCCAGATCTGCACTATCAAGCATTTTACCAGCACCACACAGCCTGCAAATTTTGCATGCAGACAGAGACTGGAGAGAGGATCAGGCTTTAAAATGGTCGGGAGCCCGGCCTCATCTCTCCCCATTTGCCCTCAGTGCCCTGACAAGCTGAGGAATAAGACCCACCTTGTGATCGTTTCAGGGGGACAGAAAAGAGAAATGGCTGCACCGGAGCCAGCTAAGGTAAGGCATTTTCATGGGGCTGGGGGGGCTTGTTATGCAGGGAGAGGACTAAATACACAGGAAGGTGGAGGAGGGGAGAGAGTGCAGCCTGCCAGGATGTGTTCGAAACAGGGGCTGACTTGTAGGATCAAGGAGATGATTGGGGAAGGGAGAAATCCCTGAGCTACAGCATATGGATCAAATCCCAGCACTTTCCTCTCTGTGCTGGGCAAGGGCTGCTGGGAATTGTTTCTGGCAGGATGGGTGAATAATAGAGCATCATTGAGAAGTTTCTGATTGAATCTCCCAGTCTTGCCAAGACCCAGACGTGAAGCCACAGATCCCTAGATGGGGGCAAATTAATGGAAAAGTGCCCGGAGCTCAGGACCCAGCCACATTCTGCCTCTGGGCTTCCCAGCGTTGGCATTTCGGAGTTCAGTGATGTCTGAGGCGGGTATGGAGTGCGGGGTGGGCTTACACCTGGGGGAAAGCAGGCCTGCATTGAGGGGTCCCGTGAGAACGTGGTGCCAGTTGAGTCTAACCGGAGCTCTAGGTGAGCTATTGCCTTGCCGTGCCACAGACTATAAGGTACGGGAGACTGGGGCACATGGCTTGGGCAGTGGGATTGTTCATGAACCAGCAGGTACTGAGTGGGCAACGCTTGTGATTTCAGGTCCCGGTGACATTTGAGGATGTGGCTGTGTATTTCTCTCGGGAGCAATGGGGCCTTTTGGACGATATGCAGAGGGCCCTCTACAGGGACGTCATGCAGGAGAATTACCAGACTCTGGTCTCACTGCGTAAGGATTAAGCTCTTCTCGTTTATTTGAAGCTCTGTGGAGGAGCTTGTGTTTGTGGCCTTGGTGTTTCGAAGCCCATGCTTGAGCGTCCACACTGCATTGTAACCTAGACTTACAATTGCGAAACCCAGATCTCACAGCCATACCAACGCATTCATACTGCACCACACAGACCTTCTGACTCGGGTCTGTGGCTTGGCCTGCGTTCAAAATAACAGGGCTTGGACTGAGCCACAGCAGGACTTGAGCTCTGACCCGCCCCACGAGCCACGGTCTAGGATTCAGGTACTTGCTGATGTGAGTCAGACTGATCTGTGTGTGGATGGAAGTGGGGCTTGGGCTGAAACCTGAGTCAGAGCTTGGGTTTAGTGTGCAATGTGGACATACCTTAGAAGTCTGGGGATCCAGCCAGGCCTGGAGTGGCAGGGGGAGACCCCAGACAATACCTTTCAAGTAGCCCATAAATGAGTGAGCACTTTGCGGGGGTGGGGAGGGATTGAACCCTTGTGGGTATTCCTCCCCACCCCCTTATATGCAAATGTTATCCACCTGGATTTAATTGTTACATTCTCACTGGCCTTTCTGTTACATAACTTGTTTAAAACATGACCCACTCTCTCCCCTTTGGGGTTTTCTAACAAAATGAAAAAGGTGTGATATTCAAAATGATGCATAATTAGGCAGGGAAATCATTAAGGCCAAGAATTTAGGATGGGACATTTATATGCATAATAAGATAAAAACATAAAACTATTACTGATAAAATTTTCAGGGGCCACAAAGATTGGAGAAGTTGTAAATAATGAAGAGGACAGGTCATTGATACAGAGCAATCTGGATCCCTTGATAAAGTGGGTGCAAACAAAATATTTATTTTAATGAGGCCAAATGTAAAATTATACATCTAGGGACAAAGAATTTAGGTCCCACTTACAGGATGAGGAGACTCTGTACTGGGTAGGAGTGATGCTGAGAAAGACTTGGGGATCGTGGTGGATAACCAGCAGAACGAGAGTTCTTGGTGCAATCCTAATGCAGTCCTAGGGTGTATAAATGGGAATATCAAGTAAGCACAGGGAGGTTATATTACTTCCCTGTTTGGCACTGGTGTGATCATTACTGGAATACCGTGTCTAGTTGTGGCATCCATAATTCAAGAAGGATGTTGATAAATTGGAGAAGAGCCAGGAGAATGATTCAATGATTGTAAAACTTACCTTATGATTAAGGAAGTCGCATGGCCTGTGTTATCCAGGAGGTCAGATGAGATGATCACAGTGGTCTTGTCTGGCCTTATACAACCCTCATGCTTCAGGGTTTAAGCTAATCTGTAGAGATGAGGGTGAGACCTAACATGGGGAGCAGATTATTCCACATTTGCTTAATGCAAAATTGCTTGTTCCGTCCTCTGGACTGGCCTGGGCACTGGACTACATGGACCTTGAGTCTGATCAGTCTGGCAATTCCTATGTTCTGCTCTTCTTTGTATTTCACTACATCGCGTCTCCCTATTTCTTTTTCTCTCTGTATCCCCCTTTCCCGCCCTTTGCGGTTCTCTTTGCCTTCTCTTCCACTGTTCTCCCCTTGCATCTCCTCCTTCCTCCCACAATCCTTCTTTTCAATCATCTCCACACCTTCCCTCCGCCTCCCCTCGGCCCAGTGTTTCCCACAGCTCTCCAGTCACAGCCACACACCCATAATCTAACCCTCACACGCCACAGTCACTCTCTGTCCCCCGACAAGCATATACAGCACCAGTCGCACGCAGTCAGAGAGACACGCCCACCAGTCACTGGCTTCTCTGTCCAACTCACCTTCACCGGACACCCCCACCCCCAGTAACACAGTTGCAAAAGCCTCTTGAGGTGACGCTGGGTTTGCTCCGGGTCACAACCCTCCCCGCCCTGCAGAGCAGCTGGAGTACGCAGCGCAGGGAAGTCAGAGTCCCTTCTTGAAGACGGGGGTGGCTGGGCAGGATGCATGAACAGCAGCAGATGTGATGGCTGCCACCTTGGCCAACACGCCAAGCTGCGGGAGAGTCTGCCACCTCTCCGTCTCCTCCCATAGGAAGGCTGTTCAGAGGCAGAACACGGTCCGGGGCTTTCAGTGGGGAGAGCACGGTGCGATTCCCCTGTACAGAGGCTCACCGTGTCCCCTCGCCTCCTGGGGCTGGTTCCAGGCGCTGAGAGGCCCCGGTCTCACTGCAGTAGAGATAGCAGCAAGTACCAGGCTTATTAATTTCTCTTTGCCTAAGTTATGTGCAGGACCCTGAATCAGCGATAAGGGGCACAACACATCTCCCAGACACTGTGTGGCTTTCCCAAGGGCCTCGGGGAACATCCCCCATCTATTCAGGTGAAACGGCTCCTCCCAGCAGAAAGAGTTTAAATCAGGGTTTAAATCAGGGGCCATTCTTCGTAACAAACAGTCGAGGAATATTTGACAAACGTTGATTTCCTTTCTCCCTGAGCAGGATCTTCCATTCCCAAACCCGACGTGATTTCCCAGCTGGAACGAGGGGAAGAGCCCTGGGTCCCAGACCTCCAGAGCTCCCAGGAAAGGGAGGTCCCAAGAGGTGCCCGAACAGGTGAGAAATAGGCTAAACCACCTCAGGAGCTGTCAGTGGAATGAAGATCTGGGAATCCAGCAGCACTTCCATATCTTCTCATCTCCCTCTTATCTCATCCACTATCGTATCTGCTGTGGGTGATGCCCACATGGCTGATGTCAGTCAGGGCTGTCTACCCATCCTAACTCACATCTGGCAGGGGTCTGTCCCCTCACCCATCCTTTCAGTGTAAATTCAGGGGGTGTGGCATCAGAATTGTTCCCTTTCCCTCTGTCTTCGGGGGACAGTTCAGGGATTCGATTCCTGATTTTCAGTCTCATTGCAACAAACCCTGCTTGTCACTAGACATCGCCAATTGGAGTTGCTTTTTAATAGATGAATTTAAAAAAACCAACAACCCTTTTTCTGATCTAGCCTTCTAGCAGTATGTCCTAAAATTGGAATATAGGGTTTCTTGCTCCCCTGGTTATATCTTGAAGGATTTTTGGATGGGCCTGCGAGCAAAACAGCCAAAGATTCCCAGGCCCCCTCGCTCCTCTCTGTGCACACCCCTGCCTGCTGCTGGCGGCCTGTTCGGTGTCATGTCTGCTACTGCTGTTACCGGTAAACAATCTCTGGCAGAGATGTCAGACTCTCCCCTTCTCATCTCTTTCTGTTCTGATTGACAACTGGGATTGCAGTAGCACCCAAGAGCCCCGGGCATGGGCCAAGACCCCCTGGTCTCGGTGCTCTGCAAACACAACAAAAAGAGCTGACAACAGACAAGAGGCAACAGATGGATACAGACAGATGAGGGGAGCCCAAGGAAACAGTCAGACGATGGGGTTACTTGTAGGAACAAAAGGGACCCATGGCTTTTGCAAGTTCAGTTCCCTTTTCACAGGTTTCCTTCCTGCCCCCCCCGCACACCTTGCAGGAAATCACAGACGCTAGTTTCCTCCTTTCCCCAGGGCTGCTCAACCCCCATTCAGCCCTGGGTCCAGTCCCCACCCCACCCCCTCCCCCAAGGCCCCACCCCGACCCAGGGCCAGCTCTGGCTTTTTTGCCGCCCCAGGCAAAAAAGCCTCCGGCCGCCCCCGCCCCCCAGTGTGGCAGGGGAGGGTGGCCGGAGCCCCGGGGGGAGGGCGGTGAGCCCCGTCCGGGGCTCCGCTCTCCCCGGTGGCCGGAGCTGGAGCACCGCACCGCGCCACCCCCCTCCAGGTGCCGCCCCAAGCACAAGCTTGGTGGGCTGGTGCCTGGAGCCGGTCCTGCCCCGACCCCACCTCTTCCTGCCCCCGCCTGGCTTCTTCCCGCCTGGTTCTGCCCCCCTCCCCCGAGCGTGCCCCACTCCTTCCCCTCTCCCCCCAGCGCCACCTGCAGGCCGTGGAACAGCTGACTGTGGCAGGCAGGAGCCGCTGGGAGGGAGGGGGAGTAGATGATCAGCGTGTGGGGCTGTTGGTGGGTGGGAGGCGCTGGGAGGGAGGGGGAGTAGATCATCAGCGTGTGGGGCTGTTGGTGGGTGGGAGGCGCTGGGAGGGAGGGGGAGTAGATGATCAGCGTGTGGGGCTGTTGGTGGGTGGGAGGCGCTGGGGGGAGGGGGAGTAGATGATCAGCGTGTGGGGCTGTTGGTGGGTGGGAGGCGCTGGGAGGGAGGGGGAGTAGATGATCAGCGTGTGGGGCTGTTGGTGGGTGGGAGGCGCTGGGAGGGAGGGGGAGTAGATGATCAGCGTGTGGGGCTGTTGGTGGGTGGGAGGCGCTGGGAGGGAGGGGGAGTAGATGATCAGCGTGTGGGGCTGTTGGTGGGTGGGAGGCGCTGGGAGGGAGGGGGAGTAGATGATCAGCGTGTGGGGCTGTTGGTGGGTGGGAGGCGCTGGGGGGAGGGGGAGTAGATGATCAGCGTGTGGGGCTGTTGGTGGGTGGGAGGCGCTGGGAGGGAGGGGGAGTAGATGATCAGCGTGTGGGGCTGTTGGTGGGTGGGAGGCGCTGGGAGGGAGGGGGAGTAGATGATCAGCGTGTGGGGCTGTTGGTGGGTGGGAGGCGCTGGGAGGGAGGGGGAGTAGATGATCAGCGTGTGGGACTGTTGGTGGGTGGGAGGCGCTGGGAGGGAGGGGGAGTAGATGATCAGCGTGTGGGGCTGTTAGTGGGTGGGAGGCGCTGGGGGGAGCGGAACTGGCTGCCGGTGGGTGCTAAGCACCTACGAATTTTTTTCCGTGGGTGCTCCAGGACTGGGGCACCCATGGAGTCGGCATCTATCAGGAAATGACTCATGTCTGGATTCTCTTCTTATTCCAGCAGGGGACGACGTCATCGCCCAGAGGAATCCCGCAGGCGATAGGCCGACCATATGCAATGAGTGCGGGAAGAGCTTCAGAGGGAGCTCAAACCTCGTTCAGCATCAGAGGATCCACACGGGGGAGAGACCTTACAAATGCGCAGCCTGTGTGAAGAGCTTCCGCCAGCGCTCGCACCTCCTCCAGCACTGGAAGATCCACACGGGGGAGAGACCCTTTGAATGCCCCGACTGCGGGAAGAGCTTCAGTGTGAGCTCCGCCCTCATTAGGCACCAGAAAACTCACACGGGCGAGAGACCCTACGCATGCACCGAGTGCGGGAAGAGCTTCAGCGTGAGCTCCGCCCTTACTAGGCACCAGCACATCCACACAGGCGAGTGGCCCTACGTGTGCGCCGAGTGCGGGAAGAACTTCAGTGTGAGCTCCCACCTCGTGCAGCACCAGCGCATCCACACGGGGGAGCGGCCCTACGTGTGCGCTGAGTGTGGCCGGAGCTTCAGCCAGAGCTCCCACCTCCTCCAGCATCAGAGGGTCCACACAGGCGAGCGGCCCTACGAATGCACCGAGTGCGGGAAGAACTTCAGCCAGAGCTCGGACCTCATCAAACACCAGAGAACCCACTCGGGAGAGCGACCCTACGAATGCCCTTGCTGCTTTAAAAGCTTCACCTGGAACTCAGTGCTCATTAAACACCAGAGAGTGCACATGGGACTGAGACCCTATGAGTGTGGCCAGTGCGTGGAAAGCGTCAGCCCTCATCATCCCTCAGAGAAACCACACACGGCACAAACCCCACTGATGGAGCATCGGGACACCAGCCAGTGTAATGCATTTGCTCCTATGAGCAAGTCACTTCAACTCTCTGTGCTGCGTCTTCCACCTCTGCCTAAAGGAAAATGGGAATAATGGGATCCTCTGGTCTTTGTTTATAGGAGAGGGCTCTGCTCACCCATCACCAGCTGGGACTTTTCCTGGAATTATAGGATTTGGGAGGTTTCTTTTCCTTTTACTATAGAGTGGGTTGAGTGCTGTTTCTGGAAATCCAGGTTTAGGAGATTTTCCAGTGAGTTTGGTTCCAGTTTCAGTGAAGTCTTTATTTGTTGCTGCGGGTCCTTGGAATTTGGGTTTGAAATGTTAAAAATTCTCAATAAAAGTTTGCATTAAGATACCATTGTCTTGCAATTTTTATTAGTACTCAGAGTGCAAGAGGCTAATTTCTCCAGATGGAATTATTCCCACTTTTCGGTATGCAGCCCATTTACTAATAGTGTCTGTGAATGTCCAGGAGACAGGTTATAGATTCATAGATTCATAGATTATAGGACTGGAAGGGACCTCGAGAGGTCATCGAGTCCAGTCCCCTGCCCGCATGGCAGGACCAAATACTGTCTAGACCATCCCTGATAGACATTTATCTAACCTACTCTTAAATATCTCCAGAGACGGAATTTCCACAACGTCCCTAGGCAATTTGTTCCAGTGTTTAACCACCCTGACAGTTAGGAACTTTTTCCTAATGTCCAACCTAGACCTCCCTTGCTGCAGTTTAAACCCATTGTTTCTGGTTCTATCCTTAGAGGCTAAGGTGAACAAGTTCTCTCCCTCCTCCTTATGACACCCTTTTAGATACCTGAAAACTGCTATCATGTCCCCTCTCAGTCTTCTCTTTTCCAAACGAAACAAACCCAATTCTTTCAGCCTTCCTTCATAGGTCATGTTCTCAAGACCTTTAATCATTCTTGTTGCTCTTCTTTGGACCCTTTCCAATTTCTCCACATCTTTTTTAAAATGCGGCGCCCAGAACTGGACACAGTACTCCAGCTGAGGCCTAACCAGAGCAGAGTAGAGCGGAACGTGAGATCCCAACGTGGTGACTCAGAGAAATGTAAACTCTTCCAGCAGCAGATCCACTCTTGCTCCCTGGTACTAATTCGAACTTTCGTCTCTCCTCTCCGGATCATATTTAACTTCTTTAGACCCCATTTCAACAAAACACTTCAAATGCTTATGTCCCCTTGACATCAGTGAGACTTTAGCAAGTGTTTAAAGTTAGTAAGTGGTGTGTTGAGTAGAGATGAACATAAGCATGTGTTTTAGAGTTTTGCTAAATCAGAGTTTAATTCCCTAACTTCCAGGACTGTCAGTTCGACAGTGGGATTGTTTATTCAGGGGGGGTTTTCAAAAGCACCAGAAGGAGTTATTGGATTTCAGTGGGAGCAGGGCACATAAATCACATCTTAATAAGGGTAGTTAGTCGGCGCAAGGTGGCAGCGAGGTTTGGGCTTCCTTCACAGAAGAGAGATGGATCGGAGCTACATTTTTAAACCACT